>NC_037670.1:180543386-180843386 GCF_003255815.1 Theropithecus gelada
ATAGATAGATAGATAGATAGATAGATAGATAGATAGATAGATAGATAGAGGAGATGGATAGATGGATGGATGGATGGACGGACAGACGGACGGATGGATGGACAGATGGATGGATGCATGGATGGATAGACAGATGGATAGATTAGATAGATAGATAGATAGATAGATAGATAGATACATAGATAGATAGATAGATGATAGATACATGGATGGATGGACAGATTAGATAGATAGATAGATAGATAGATAGATAGATAGATAGATAGATAGATAGATAGATAGATAGATAGAGGAGATGGATGGATGGATGGACGGATGGACGAACGGACAGACAGACAGACAGACAGACAGATAGATAGATAGAGCTAGAGAGAGATAGGTAGGTAGATAGATAGATAGATAGATAGATAGATAGATAGATAGACAGACAGACAGACAGATGATAGATACAAGTTGCAGAAATTAAATGCAAACCTTCCATCTGAGTAAGCTCCCCAGCAGTCAGGCTGGAGTTACTTCATCCGTATTTGGAGGAAATACACAGCTCATGTGTAGCTGGGGTTCTTCCTGGTCATGAGCTATCAGAGGGACACTGAGCAAAGGAATTCTGAACAATACCGTCAATGGAAGTTTTATTAAAATGCAAATTTAAGTTACATATGGCTGTTTCTTTTGGCCTTCTGGGCATAATGTAAAAGCATAATTATCCACAGTTACTTCTCCAGGGTCAGAATGATATGGTGCAGGTCACAGAGCCTTATCTATCTTGAAAAATGGAGATATCAATGGGGAATGATATAAATTATTAGCGCTTCCCTTAAGTATCTTTTACACATCCTCATTTCAGTCAAGCCTTCCATAAGAGTTACAGGGAAGGCTTTTCAAAATGAGAGATTTTTCAGCCACATAGATGGCAAAGATTATTTCACTGGCACAGGAACCTGGCTTGCGTCCTTGCCAAAGTGGAGGGGCAGCAACTTTCTGCAGGGAGGTGAGAAGCCCGAGAAACCCTAGGCAGGCTCAGTGTTTTTGTTTTGTTTTGTTTTGTTTTGTTTTTTGACACGGAGTCTGGCTCTGTCACCCAGGATGGAGTGCAGTGGCGCCATCTCGGCTCACTGCAAGCTCCGCCTCCCGGGTTCATGCCATTCTCCTGCCTCAGCCTCCCCAGTAGCTGGGACTACAGGTGCCCGCCACCTCGCCCGGCTAATGTTTTTGTATTTTTAATAGAGACGGGGTTTCACCGTGTTTGCCAGGATGGTCTCGATCTCCTGACCTTGTGATCTGCCCGCCTCGGCCTCCCAAAGTGCTGGGATTACAGGCGTGAGCCACCGTGCCCGGCCAGGCTCAGTGTTTGTGGCTTCATAGTGATTTCTTGAAGCTAAAGTTCTCTACCAAAGAAACATGACCTAGTTTATCCGTGTTATGGGTGATATCGCCAAGTTTCCACCTATAGAACTTTTGTGCGCGTCTTGTAATATATGTGCCAGTAGATTGCATAAAAATTGAATAGCTGAATAAGTAAACTTATTTAATAGAATTATTTTATAATATCCATCTAAATGTCAAAGGAAAATCACCAGCAATGATTATTTCAGTTTGGACATAATCCCAATCCAGACGACTTTCTTGCCCATAGTTTGCTAAATCAAGGCCTCCCGGGCACCACTCCAGAAAGCACGAATGTAGGACTCGGATTGCCAGCCAGCAGTAAAAGCACCCAGTCCATCTGAACTGTGTAGAAATGTGAGAGTACACATTAGAAATAAAAGGAGTTAAGTCTCAATGTTGGTTTATACCATTTGATGTAGAAATTTGATGAATTAGAAAACCATTTTTGCCCTCCTGATTCTCATGATGGCATTAGGATAAAATATCTAAAACACCATTTGAAAGCTTAAATCAATATTAAGATCATTCGAATTGCTCAATTAATAATTTTTGTCTATCGAGTCAAAGGTTGATGGTAGATACATAAATTCTATGAAATGTCTTGAAAGATGCTTGACACACATTTTCTGTTCTTAAAGCAATTGGTGTTTTGCAATTAGAGCCAGGAATTAGGAAGGAGAAGCAATGGAAGAGAGAAAGTCACCCAGGATATGTCTTAAAGGACAGATGAGCCCAGGTGGCCACAGCAGTTTGGGACCCTGGGCATGCTGGTGCCACTTGGCAAGGGACATCCGACACGTGTCGAGTTAGCAGAGCGGTTCTCTCAAAACTGTACTTGGCTACTGAGGGGGAGTTGGGGATATGCAGGCACTGCTGCCCCTCACCACTCTCCACCACCCCTCAAAGGAAGCATCGGCCTCCCAATCCTCCCCCCACCGATAGAGGCTGAAAATCTGCAATAAAGCAGCGTCTCAGAGCGGGTTTCACCCGTTAGTTTTTCAACAGGCTCAGCCTGGCTGACCTGCACCTCACTTCAGGTCCTGGGGTTCTCACCTATTTTTTGAGTCTGGTTTTAACACCCTCACCAAACTTAAACAGCTAGCTGGAAAAATCTGACTCTGGTCAAGATTAATAAGAGGAGTATCTCCTTTTGAGATTATAATGGATTTTCATATGCAGAATTTTTTTAATATGCCATTCTACTAGGTACACGACACAGTTTTAAATTCATATTGAACTGAAGCAGGATGCCTTCCTAGATAATGGTTACCGGCTGCATTTTTAAATAGCAACTTTCAGGGTGTAACTTTTCCATTAATCACACGAGCACACACTTAAAAACGCTTACTCATCATACACCAATTACAGAGTTGCCACCAAAAAAAAATAGTTTTTTCTAAATCTTTAGAAATTAGAAAATCTTGAATGTTGCTCTAATACAGAATTTGGGTCTAAAATAGTATAAAATGTTTTCTCCCCAAACCAAACATTCATAATTACACTTCAATCACATTCTTGGGTAATTATCAATGATGGTCCTTAAAAAAAAAAACATAAACTGACAAGGCAAATTAGTGCTGGTGAGATTCTGTCAAGAGTGTAATCATCTACCCGTTTCCATCCCCGCTTCCTTCCTGGGTGAGCCCACCCGATCCCCTTGGCTTAAAGCAACTTTCTTCCCCCAACCTTCTTCCTGCGACTTTCTTCCCACAACCTTCCCTATCTCAGCTCACAGTCCAGATCCAAGGGACAGAGGCCGGCCCTTCCCCTCAACAGGACAGACACGCTGGCCTCGCCCCAGCCTTCAGCGTGCAAGGCCACCTCTGCTTGCACCTGACCTGCTCTGCCCCAGCCTTCCTGCTGGTGCCTCCTCGGTATCCCTAAGCCTCTCTGCTCCCCGCCTTTGCACAGCTCACCCCTTCTGCCTGCTCTGCCCGTTCAACTGGTGCCTCTTCTGTGAGTTCTTCCCTAGCCCCCATTTGAACCATCCCCTGGCTCCCTCTCCTCAGCACACCTTTTGCTCCTTCACAGCCCTGCTCACTGTCTCCACTGCCAACCCGGCATTCACTTGCCTGGACTTCATGTCCCCAGCAGGATGCAGGCTCCGTGAGAGCCGGGCCAGTGGGACTGCTCATCCCGGAAGCCCCCGCTGGAGAGCACCTTCAGGGCGGACCCCCGGCAGTGTGTCAGATGGATGCATGTGTGCGGATGGGTGCAGGGGCTGTGGTATTGAGGAAGACATGGTGTGGTTAGATAGCAAATGCCCACAGCCTGGACAACGCGATTCCCACCTGAGACACCATTGCCTAAGGAGCCCAGAGGAGTGGCCCCCACCGAGCCATCATGGAAAGCCTGCCAGGATCCCTCAGTCCCTCGCTCCAGCCTGGAGGTTATGCCTGGCTCCAACAGAGATTCTTCCTGGGTGCCCAGAATTGGAACCGCCGCAAGCACACAGACCATCCCCGCCCAGAGGAGGAAAACAAGGAGAGAATATTCACCTTCCCAGGGAGAACCAAAGATGGAGGCAAACGTGAGAAAAGTACTGCACACTCTCTCTCAGGTGTGGACTATAAAGAAAAAAGAGCTCAGATACACAGAGAGGACGAAGCAGGGGTTACCACATGGGCAGGGACAGGAATGGGGAACCAAGGTCAAAGGATACAAAACACCAGCTATGCAGGATGCCGAGCACACAGCGCCAGGGCACAGCATGCGGTGACACTTGAGACGATTCTATTGCATCAGGGATTTTCTATAAATAAGGGGGTTCTAGCTGCTCTCGTCACCAAAAAGCAACCACGTGCAATGACAGGTGTGTGCACCTGTACCATCACCATGCATCTGTGTATCTACCTGCATCCCAGAACATCATGTTCTAAAATTCAAATTTACAAAATCCAAGTTATTTCTAAGAAAGATGGAGGCAAGGGACAGTCACACGATTCAGAACTTGGGGGCATTCGCGTCTGGGGCTACACATTTCACAGGAACTAGTAAAATGCTACTGATTGGTCGTTTTATGTTAAATGAAATTCTGGCAGGTAGTTTTACTATTCCCAAGAGTGCTAGAACAAGGACTAGTACTGCCACAGATGGCCTCTTTCTTGCATTTTTTAGTTCATTCTTTCCATGCAGAGCCTCCATGCACAGGCTTTTCTTCCTGACCGTCGTCCAGGGATTCCTGCCACCATTCCACCCCTCTTCAGCCCCTCTCCACGGGGGTCAGGGCTCTGAGCAGATAACCCATTCTGCCTACCCAGGGCTGGGTTGCGTGTGCAGTGCTCTCAGCCTGAAGGCTCATCCTGGAGAAGCAGCAGAACAGGAGCTCCAAGTTACTGCAGATTCTGGGCCAAAGGGTCTTCTTTACAGGGGCCTGTCAAGCCAGGCCTCCACGGCTGTGCTTTGGTGACCTGCCTCAGCCACCCTGGAGGTCATCACAGACAGTCCACAGGTAAGGTGCATTCCTGTGTGTGTCTGCCCGACACGTTCTTCGGCCTCAGGAGCATGCTCTGCCCACGTACGCAGGGCAGGCCAGAAACGCAAGGGAGCTAAAGCGCACAAGACAGCCTCAACCACAGCCCCGAAAGGATGAGAATTGTGAATAAATACCCCCTCCTCAGGGGGCCACCCTGAGGCGTGGTCCCCCCAGCGTCCCCACGGGATTAGGCCTCAGTGGCTGCAGCAGACCCTACCCAGAAGCACAGCCCCATCCACGGGGTCAGCTGACTTCACCCTCTGCCATCAGAGTCTCCACATTTTTCACCGTTTCTTAACAAGGGTCCCACAGGTTCCTTTTGCACTGGGCCCTGCAAACCATGCCGCTGGCCCTGCTTATGGGTTGCTCATGAGGCTTACTCAGATCCTCAGCTGAGGGGCTCCACCTGGGGAGATGCGAGAAATCATTCCTCACCTTTCCTTATGCTCCCCAACCCCCACTGCCCCCCATCTGCCTCCTCCAGATTGCCTTCGGTCCTGCAGACATCACAGCATGCAGTGGTTGTGTGAGCTGTACAGTCCAATGTCTGTCTGCCCATTATTAAGAGCCCGGCTTCGATGAACTGAGGTTTGTACGGACAACAGGGACTGCAGGAATACAAGAGGGTGGCCTTGACATTCCCTATTGTTCCGAGAACCGTCCAGCTCAGGACCTCTGTGCCCCAACCCTTCTGGAATGTTCTTCCATACAGCACTACATGATACAGAGAAACGCAAGCTTGCACTCACACGGCTTTCACATCAGCCGGGGCTGAGTACTCTCATGAGGATTCCCGGCTTCCCATGATTTACCGCAGATTCCCTCTAAGCCGGAAATCCCCACATGCACGAAGAGCTTTTCCTTCCTTTCCATCATCACATGCACTCCTTTCCAGGGCACAGCTCTGCTCTAAAGGAAAACATGCCTTTCCCGCCTTTCCCACTGCCCCCCAAGCTTTAGTGAGGTATACTTCACAAATAAAAACTGTACATATCTAAGACGTACAATGTGATGTGTTGGTGTGTATGTTCATAGATAGTGAAATGATAATAAAAATTACAGTGAATTCAACATTAATTTCCAAAATGCATATTGCGTGTCACTGCACTATAATTAGGATGTTGTCACTGTCCATTTGATTCTGCTAAACTGTAGAATCTATGAGGACAGAACTGTAATCTTACAGATATTCTACAGTCAGAACAATTATATCAAATATCCAGTTTTGGCCATTTCCTGAGACAGTGTTTGATAATTAACTTGAGCCTGAGGAGACTATATAAAATCTTAACATTAGGGGCAACTGAAAAGGAAGGTTGAGATGGCTAACTTTTTTTCTTTTCCTGGAAAAAATGCCCTATGTCAACTCCACATTCACTGCATTATGGTTAATATTAATTTCATATCTTAAATCACTGATTCCATCAAATTTAACATGTATTTGATGATTACCTAGTATGGGTTCAACATTGGGCTAGACATTTAAAAAGTACAAGATACATTTATAATATGTAGTTCCAGCCCTCAAATAGTTATAAATCTGCCTGGGAAGGCAATTTGTTTACACTTGAACATTCTGGTTACATTTTTAAAAATCTATATGGACAATAATGTATACTGAAGGAGAACAATAGATGTTTCCTGAACACACTAGGCACACTCTTACTTCAGGGGCTTTACACTCACTATTCCTTCTAGAATGTTCCTTCCTTAGGATACCTCCAAGGCTCCCTCCCTCACTCAAGTGAGGGTCTCTGCTGGAGTGTCCTGTGCCAATGGGTCCTCCCTGACCACAGTAGATGACAACCTTCTACCTGTTGCCCCTGTCTCCCTACTCTACACTCATTCTTCACCGCACTTGTCAATCCTATTTTATTATTTATAAGTTATCTTTTTTTATTAGTATTTTCTGTCTTCCTCCTTCCCGTGAAAGCAGGGACTTGCTCTGTTTTGCTCATTCCTGTGTTTCTATCATCTGGAAGGTGGCCAGCTCATCACAGACATTCAATAAATATTTCTTAAATCAATGTCTAAGGGATGAAATCACACAATGCAGGGTATTGCCCAGTCGGATGTCACGTGAATCAAGACATTTTTCAGGAAGGATTACAACTACCATGCAAATTGCAAGCTCCCTGGGAGGCGTAAGCCCTCTCTCCCAGCATCACCATCAGCATCGCAAGGTGTGCCACCAAACTCCTCCGCGACTTGCTGATGTGCGCATGTATCTCAAATCAATTCTGGGTTTACGTGTATACAAACACACAGCCAGCTAAACACCTTCTAAACTCAGGACACTAATACCCAGACAGGTGCTGATTTCAGATGTTCATGCAATTGAAGCAAATGAATTCCATCTCTATCTGAGCCATATTTTCTAAAGACAGACTTCTTTTTCAGCATGGATTATAAAGAAGAGGAACACAATTACTCAGAAATCTAACGTGCCTCATGTTAGTCAACCACCAAGTGAATAGAAATGCCCAGGTCATGTTAAGATTTGTTTCATTTGTTGTGTTTGTGTGTTTTTGTTTGTTTCAGTGCAGGTCATTTATTGCATTCCCAGATTGAGGCTGGAATCTCTTGCATGTGTAATCGTCATTTGACAAAATAAAGAGCAGACACGCACTCTCCCAGAAAATCCTCCAGCGGCAGCAGCACGTGAGAGCCAATCGAAAGCCAGGCCCGGGCCTGTGGGAGGATCAGGGAATTGTGAAAAGAGTAGAAGGAGCAGGGACTTTGAAATCAGAGCAGGGTGAGGAACGGCCTCCCTCCCTTTCGGACTTTCCAGCTGCTGGACGCCTCCGAGCCTAGCCTGTCATTCTCAGAACATCTCAAATTCATCATCTCATCTTCCCACCCCACTTAGCAGCTGGTAGACACTGCCCTGTGTTTCATGATGTTAAACACACATGTGCTACCTCCACACTTAGCATGTATACCATCTTGTATCAGAGATGGCCACGTCTTGTATTTCCTAGAGCAGGGGTGCCCAGCTCCCCAACGATACGAGTCCGTGGCCTGTTAGGAGCTGGGCCACACAGCAAGAGGTGAGCAGTGGGCCAGTGAGCAAAGCTTCCTCTGTATTGACAGCCGCTCCCCATCACCTACATTACCGCCTGGGCTCCGCCTCCTGTCAGATCAGCAATAGCATTAGATTCCCAAAGGTGCACAAACCCTACTGTGAACTGCACATGAGAGGATCATGTTACTGTAATGCCTGATGATCTGTCACTGTCTCCCATAAACCCCAGATGGAACCATCTAGTTGCAGGAAAACAAGTTCAGGGCTCCTACTGATTCTACATCATGGTGGGTTTTATAATTATTTCATTCTATGTTACCATATAATAATACCATATAATAATAATAATAGAAATAAAATGAACAATAAATGTAAGGCGCTTGAATCACCTCAGAACTATCCCCCCTCCCTGTCCATGGAAAAACTGTCTTCCACGAAACTGGTCTTTGGGGCCACAAAGGTTGGGGAATGCTGTCCTAGAGGCTTTAAGGACCAAGTGCACAGTGTAACCGATGTTTGTGTCTCACAGCCAGGTGGGCACAGCCTGCAGCAGCCACATTCTATAGACTGAGAATCAAAAGCACTTAGCAGGTACCCCAGCATCAACAAACACCACCCACTGGCACCCGGATGTCCTCAACGCACTCTTTGTCCACCTGACCAGATTTCCCTTCATGACACGGTAGAATCTTTAGCTAAATACTAACGAGAGAAAACATTTGTCACTCTGGTTAAATATTAAAATGATCCTGCCAGATGTTCATTTCTAAACAAAACAATGGGAAGTGTTTTAGAAAGCATTCTCTTCACGGGGATGGAGGGAAGATTGCAATAAAAGGAAGCCCATGTCAAAGGAACTCACAAACCAACCTAAGGAACAGACCAAACGTAGATGGGCGATGAAGAAAGCATTGTGTGTGTCAGTTTCCATCCGTCTGTCTCCCCGCAGCCCCCACCTTCTGTCCTGGAGAGTTGTACAGAGAGGGCACATCACACCCACCCACCGGAAAATGGATAAATGTTGCGTCCAATTTCACTGTCATCCCACAGTGGAAACCCTGAGCTGAGGGGAGCTGTCAGGTCGGAAGGACAACGTTCTCTCCGCCGCTTTGATGTAAACCAAACTCTGGGTGCTGCCAAGGTGTGACTAATTCTTCCTTATTCCAGGCTTACCTTGTTGCATACTTTTTTTCATATAATTCTGCAAAGCTTTAAAACTGGGTTTAGAAAGTACAAGGGCAGGAAAATGCACCCATGAAATGCTTGACATGATATAAAAATCCCCATGCCCCGTCCTCTCCCAGCCCCGCTGTAGAAAGCAAGTTTTATTAACACGAGGCAAGTGTTCAGTTTCAAGAGGACTCTGAGCATTAAAGCAGATTGTTTTATGTCTCTGACATGAATACTCCGGGTGGATGAACTATCAAGGCCCGGGTTTAAGTGTGATTAATGCCTAGTACTTGGAAACCATCCAAACTTATTAAATCTGATGGAGTAAAACAGCATAACTTTCTCATATTATTTCCAAGAGATGTGATTAGGCTGAACGTGGCAGTGAATGGAACTACAGGAATAAGCCACCATGCGGGGGAGAGGGAGCTCTGTTTTATTTACAAAGAATTAAAACAGAGTGGAGCGTTTTAGCAAGTACGGGCAGAGTTCGATCACCTCAACCCAAGAAGAGGGGTGAGGACTGAAAACAAAGTCAACACAACCTTCCTGTATATTCCGTGACTTGTCCACACACTACCGAGAGTAAGAGTTGACTTACTGGAAGAAAAAGAAAAAGAAAGTATTTGATAAATGTTCCCTTTTGCCCACTGCAAAATGAATGTATCAGTACACACGTGCACTTCACACACACACACACACACGTCATTTTATATTCTGGTATGTAACAGAAGCATTGGAGATACACATTCAGCGCTCCCCTTTCCACACAGAAAACAGGAGCCATACAATCTTACAGTCCAGTCTGTCTACAGATCCAGGCAAGCGTGTCTGAAATTGATTACTGGTAGATGTCACGGCTTCGGGGCCGTGCGCGTTTGTCTTTCCAAGGTGTGGTGTGCTTCTCCAAGGCAAGTCGCTCCCAAGCACAATACCTATACTTCGTAAATTCCTTCGGTTCTGCTTTGGACAAAATAACATTCCACAGAAATGAACAAGAAAACTACACGGGGATGAATGAGCAGCCAACATCCAACAAAGAGGAACTTGCAGAGCCCCTGCCACGGACTAGGAGGCAGCTGGGGGCTGAGAGGCTGAGCCTGGGTGGGGACGGCCTCGCCTTCAGGCCAAGCGCTCTTGGCCCGAAGACGCGGGGAGTGCAGCAGTCAGTCCTCCGGGGCCACGTCCCTCAGCCCAGTGCAGACACGGCTGCACTAACACTGGACATCTAGACACTTGGACACTTGCATTTAGGGCTCTTATTGAAGAAACAGAAACATAACAAAAGTATTTATAATCTTAAAATCTGTCCATTATGATCCCAAGGCAAATCTGGGCCGTGGAGGGGAGAGAGAAGGTGACCCCCACCCCCCAACCAGTCTCTGCACTGATAGAAGAATAACAAATATAAAAAAATCTGCCAAACAACAAAGCTTCGATTTATTATACATGCTCATCTATTTAACAAAAAAAAAAAAACCCTTGAAAGCCTGAGGGTGATCCAGCCCCTTTAATACCCAGGCCCTGAGCACGCCACAGATCAAGGCCCAGGCCCCAGCCTGCTTTGTCTGCGAAAGATGAAAGCCAGGCGCAAACAGGTGAAGGCTTTTTTGAATCATCACCTGCAATTAAGCAAAGGAAAACCAAGAGAAGCAGAGGTGAGCTGAACTCGCTTGAAAAAGACGCCCGCGGAGCAGGTGGATGCTTGCTGCGGATGGCTGTGGTGTCTGCTGACACTCCCAGATGACGAGCCCTCCCCGGGCTCCCTGAATGCACAGCAGATTGCCTGGTAGGAAGGGGGGTGCACAGGGAAACACACACAGGTGCACACCCAGACACACACACACACACACAGATACAGACAGACACACAGAGACACTCACAAACACACAGACACAGAAACATGCACAAACACACTGACACACACCCAGACACACACACAGATACAGACACACAGAGACACAAACACACAGACACAGAGACATGCACAAACACACTGACACACACCCACACACACAGATACAGACACACTCAAAAACACACACACAGCTACACGCTCACAAACTCACAGACACGGAGACACGCACACACACACACACACATAGATACAGACACACTCAGACACACAGAGACATGCACACACACACACAGACACACAGAGACAGACACACAGATACACACACACACAGACATGTACAAACACACAGACACACACCCAGACACACACGCACAGATACAAACATACTCACAGACACACAGGCACACACAGAGACACAAACAGACACAGTGACACATACACGCACACCCAGACATACACAAAGATACAGAATACTCGCAGTCACACAGACACACAGATACAGACACACTCACAAACACACAGACACACACAGACGCACAGAGACACACACACACAGACCAGCGACACACAGATACAGACACAAAGACACACAGATATAGACACACTACAGTCACACAGATACAGACAGACACACAAACACACAGACACACACACACAGAGACATGCACAAACCCACACACAGATACCTCATAGACACACAAATACACAGACACACAGATACAGATGCACTCACAGACACACACACAGACACAAATACATACACACAGAGACACAGAGGTATGTACAAACACACAGACACACACAGATATGCACATAGACACATACATAGATACAGGGACACAGGCAGGTACACACACAGACACAGGAAAACACACACACAAACACAGATACACTCACAAATACACAGATACACATAGGTGCACAGACACAGAGACACAGACACACTTACACACAGGTACACACAGACACAAGGACACTCACAAACACACTGACACAAAGACACACAGAGACAAACAGGTGCACACACACAGACACACTCACTGACACACACAGACACAGAGACACACACACAGACACACACAGAGACACATAGGTGCACACAGAAATACAGACACACTAACACATACAGATGCATACATATAGACACATAGGTGCACACACAGATATGCACAGAGATAGGGACACACATAGACACAGAGACACACACATAGACACAGGGAGAGAGACACACAGATACACAGACACACAGATACGCAAACACACATGGACACAGGAAAACATACACGCAGACACAGATACACACAGACACACATGCAGACACACAGACACATAGAGACTAACACAGAGACACACCCAGAGACAGACACACACACCCGCACGCTGCACACCGCCGGTGTCTCGCCAGTCACTCTTTCCATGCGTTGTTTTCACTGGTTCCTCTCTTTCCATTCTTCTGGAAACTGTCCCAAACTCAAGTTTGTATGAGACTTAACTATTAATATTTGCATCTAAATGTTTTCTGTTCTCCTCCACGGAGACCCAGATTTCTAATAACCACAATTAGGTCTTAGAGGAGCATTGACCCAGAATGTTCAGACCTGACTCATTCCACGAGAACAGTATTTCCTGAACGGAGCTCCTTCTCTCTGAAAGAGCATGGTGATTTTAATAAAAAGTCTAGTGCCATGTTATGCCTCTGTGTTGTCATTTTTGACTTCTTGTAGAAAAATTCCACTGTTTGAAAGCGTCTGGTGTGTACATTTTGGATCAACTCTTCTGCGGCAAGTGGCGCGGCGCTGCTCAGACCCATCCTGCCTCTAGGCAACTCCCTCTGCCAAAACTTCCTATTGCTTTCTCAGACGTGGAAGAAACCTCAGAGTCAGCAGCACATCTTGCTTACCCATTATATAGATTTTAAAACATAAATTTTTTACAAAAATACGTATTGGCTTTAAAGGAGTTGACTGTATAAAGGAAGCTCATCCTCACTAATGCAGGCTTCAAGTTTGTGTGATGCCAATGAGACATCCCAATGACAGGTCTCAGAAAAGTTCCGATTCCACACAGAAACCTCAATTGTACCAAAATGAATGAATGAGCAGGGGATAGGGCTGGCTTGTTGTATGATATTAGCTCAAAGCTCTTCATCGTTTTCTAAAGATCATTTGGAAGAAGATGGAAAAAGGCTTGCCTCTTTGCACCAGATCTGTTTAGAAGCTTCGAAAATTCCAAGTACTGCTTTCATATTTGGAAATCGATACCAAGAATCAATGCAAGCTTGCTTTCTGTCATGTGGAAGCCAAAGGTGAGGATAATGCATTCAACCAGCAGAGAAAATTGCTGTTTTTCAGCCTCTGAGAAGTATCTTCTCCAAGGTAAAGTAGCAGGAATGCTCCAAAATATTTTTTCAATCCCATAGTCAATGCAGACAACAGAGAACTGTGGTGGAATTAGATACACTTTGCCCTCATGCTGGTCTCCAAGGACGCTATCCCAAATGTCAGAATCAAACTTTCTCACCTTTCTTCTTTTTGTCTCTCTCCACCCTCCTGTGGAACATGCTTGGTTCTTCTGTTCTTTCTAGCCCCGTCTCATGGTCCCTTTTACCCTCCCTGTTATCAGTTTCTCAAGGCTCAGGCCAACATCCCATTCACCTGTCTGTCTGACTCATAAAGAGTGACCTGGCCTGGGCATGGTGGCAGGTGCCTGTAATCCCAGCTACTTGGGAGGCTGAGGCAGGAGAATTGCTTGAAGCTGGGAGGCAGAGGTTGCAGTGAGCTGAGATCAGGCCACTGCACTCCAGCCTGGGTGACAGAGTGAAACTCCATCTCAAATAAAAAATAATAATTAAGAGTGACCTGACCATGAAGCCTTTGCCCATGCCTATGTCCTGAATGGTATATTGCCTAGGTTTTCTTCTAGCGTTTTTGTGGTTTTAGGTCTTAACATTTAAGTCTTTAATCCATCTTGAGTGAATTTTTTTGTAAGAAGTGTAAGGAAGGGGTCCAGTTTCAGTTTTCTGCATATGGCTAACCAGTTTTCACAAAACCATTTCTTAAATAGGGAATCCTTTCCCCATTGCTTGTTTCATCAGGTTTTTCAAAGATCAGATGGTTGTAGATGTGTAGTGTTATTTCTGAGGCCTCTGTTCTGTTCTATTGGTCTATATATCTGTTTTGGTACCAGTACCATGCTGTTTTGGTTACTGTAGCCTTGTAGTATAGTTTGAAACATCAAAAACAATGGTAACAAAAGCCAAAATTGACAAATGGGATCTAATTAAACTAAAGAGCTTCTGCACAGCAAAGGAAACTAGTATCAGAGTGAACTGGCAACCTACAGAATGGGAGAAAATTTTTGCAATCTATCCATTGACAAAGGTCTAATATCCAGAATCTACAAGGAACTTAAACAAATTTATAAGAAAAAAACAACCCCATCAAAAAATGGGAGAAGGATATGAACACACACTTCTCAAAAGAAGACATTTATGCTGCCAATAAACATGAAAAAAAAAGCTCATCACTGCTCATTAGAGAAATGCAAATCAAAACCACAATGAGATATCATCTCATGCCAGTTAGAATGGCAATCATTAAAAAGTCAGGAAACAACAGATGCTGAAGAGGATGTGGATAAATAGGAATGCTTTTACACTGTTGGTAGCAGTGTCAATTAGTTCAACCACTGTGGAAGACAGTGTGGCGATTCCTCAAGATCTAGAATCAGAAACACCACTGGATCCAGCAATCCCATTACTGGGTATATACCCAAAGGATTATAAATTGTTCTAGTATAAAGACACATGCACACGTATGTTTACTGCAGCACTGTTCACAATAGCAAAGACTTGGAACCAACCCAAATGCCCATCAATGACAGACTGGATAAAGAAAATGTGACACATACACACCAAGGAATACTATGCAGCCATGAAAAAGGATGAGTTCATATCCTTTGCAGGGAGATGGATGAAGCTGGAAACCATCACTCTCAGCAAACTAACACAAGAACAGAAAATCAAACACTGCATATTCTCACTCATAAGTGGGAGTTGAACAATAAGAACACATGGACACAGGGAGGGGACCATCATACACTGGAGCCTGTTGGGGGGTGGGAAGCTAGGGGAGGCATAACATTAGGAGAAATACCTAACATAAATAATGGGTTGATGGGTACAGCAAACCACCATGGCATATGTATATCTATGTAACAAGCCCGCATGTTCTGCACATGTACCCCAGAACTTAAAGTATAATAAAAAAAAATTAAAAAAAAACAAAGAGTGACCCAGCCTGAGTCAAATCAAACTTGCTGAGTTAAATAAAACCGGATTTTCTGGCCAGATCTGTGTCTTTAGTTCAGAGCCTGCAGGTCTCCAACCTTACTAAGCCACAGTGATCAAAGGGTCCAAAGAAATAGTCTTTTCAATAACTTTGTTACTTGTCAAGGAAATGAATATGCAAACGGCACCATGTTGGATAAAATAATTTTTTTTCTTAAAACAAGTAAAACCAACATTTCCAAAATAATACAATCTTCATTCTGAATCTGTTCTTTTTCTTCAGTCAAATACCATCTTAGCCACCACAGGTTTTATAGCCCAGCAAACAACCCCAAGTGACTTCTACATTCTCAACTATAACTTCAAAATGTGAAAAACAGTAGCATTGTATGAAATATTCAATTAAATGGGTGTTCCAGGTAAAATCTTAAGGAGTATCTCGTGGAGGTGCCAGTTCCGCTTCCTGCAGATAGGAAATAGATGCTTTGCTCTCAACAAAAGGAACTTGGAGAATTTGTCATCTCAAACTAAGTGTGAATGAAGAAGGCATTGGGTAACTGATATTGTTTTCTCCCCTAGGTATGTGGTCTCCTGGCTTGCCGGTAATGGGTAAGTTACACATAAATGTGATTAAGCAAAACTTTTACTCATGCCTGGGAACAAAAATTACCTGCTTTAGAAAACAAGGGATGCATTTGACCCATCAATCCCACTACTGGGTATCCACCCAAAGAAAAAGAAATTTTTGATATATTAATTTCCTTTCCTTTAGATATATATACAGCAGTGGAACTGCCGGATCATAGCATAATTCTATTTTTAGGTTTTTGAGAAACCTCCACATTATTTTTTAACAGTGGCAATACTGATTTACATTTCTATCATCAGCGACAACGGTTCCCCTTTCTCCACATACTCATCAGCATTTTTAATTCTCTGTCTTTTTGATTTAAAATATTTTTAACTGTCGAAAAAAAAAAGAGAGAGAGAGAGAGAAAACAAGGGATGGATTTCCCCTTAGTAATGAGCTCAGGCAAAGACTGACTAGAGCAGCCTCTAGTGTCCGAGTGGAGCTGGACAAAGTGCTCGGCCCTTTAGGCCCCTCAACCATGGAATTCCGGGAGTCCCAGAGCCCATCCACGCAGCCGTCCCTCTGGGGATCTGAGATGTCGGGGTGTAATTCACTTCTCCATATTTAATTAACTTTGTAATCTCCAAGCAGCTGATTTCATTTGCCCTGTATCGTTCAAGGTGATATCAACACTTTGTATTAGGGCGAGAGCCGAGTCCTTTTCTCAAACACAGCTGCCTGTGCCATCTTTCTCTCATTGCTCACTCTGTCTCAGGCCTTTTGGTCTCAAAAATCAACACAGCTGCCTGTGCCATCTTTCTCTCATTGCTCACTCTGTCTCATGCCTTTCAGAAGCAATCACTGTTTTCCTACATGTACATTTACAAATGCCACCTTCAAACCTGAGGAAAGCCAGACCCTGGCTATGTTCCAATAGCACCAATCCTCCCATCTGTCCCTGAGTGTGGGGACGATCAGGCAAGAGAACCATGAGACTCTTCATTGAGTATCTCATTGAACCTTCTCGGCCTCAGTTCCCCATCCGCGGCACAAGGCAACGTAACAGTGATGTGGATGCCTCCTTTCAGCAGTAACAATGTGTGGTTTCTAAGCAGGGGTTTGAGTCACTCATCCCTGCTCTCTCCAATAATTCTCCACAGAGTCTAGGTCACAATGCAGAACTTCAGACCCTCTAAGTACAGCCACAGGAGTAACTCATGCCTGAGCTGGAAGGAGAATCCCAGGAAAGGTGGGACCTGAGGTCTGAAGACCTGGGTCTCCTCCCCACCTGCGCCCCCATGCTCGTCCCAAACCAGGCTGCTCTGGCAGCGTGAAGACGGCGCTGCGCCGACGGGGCAGCGGCTCCCAAAACTCTCGTAACTAGTGTCCAGCAGCATGTGTCTGTGGGAAGGCATTGGAGGCGAGGGCTCGGGTCTGCAGCTGTGAAAAACACATCTTTCACATGAGACCAGCTGCTACCTGCAGGCCTCCAACCCACATCCCAAGTTCATGAGAACCACCTTCTAGCCAGGTTTCCAAGAAACTCAAATTACCTGGGCATCTTGGATTTTACCTGGCAACCCTAATGCTTGCCAACTTAGCATCTGACCTAGTCAAACCTGCTATCCCCACCCTTTCTCATGTTACCCTCCCCAGGTCACCATCAACCTCTCTGAAGCTCTGGAGAGGAAAAGGAGGAGAATAAACGTGTGTGGCCCTACTGCGGGCAACGTGACTGACCCTCTGCTCCTTGAGGAAGAAAGGCTTGCTAGGAAAGGTCACACATCCGGACCTTCCCACAGGTTGGTTCTAGGCCATTCCTTCCAAACACGCCACCCAGCACCTCCTAAGTCCAGCTCCATGCCAGGCACTGAGGGTGACTGAACAATGAACAGGCCGGGTGGGGCTGTGGGGATCCTGTCTCTGTGGGAGGCACCAAGCGATGAGTAAACACCCCTTGCCTCCTGCCTGCCTTGTCCCCACTGACTCAGCTTGTAGCTACCCGGCCCCTGGGTCCCCAGTGTTCAGTTTCTTCAATAAGGCTGTTTTGTTCTCACAGGGAAATGCTTCTCTCGGGGAACTTCAGGCAGTGCGTGCAGGAAGCCAGCCGAGGCCTGCACTGCACCCGGTGAGCACGGGTCAGTCCCCCTGGCTGCTGACCGCCCAGTAGCTGTGCCCAGGGGATAGGGGCCTCTGGATGCCTGGTCTCTAAGCGCAACCAGGTGGGATGTGTGCATGTCTGCATTTACAAACTCATTACAAGATCAACAGAAGCGGGCTACTCACCCCTTTTATCAGCTCGTGCACGCTGGCTCTGAATTTCCCTTCAGTTTATCAGGCTGTGGAAAATACACCGTTCCCCATGGTTGGGCACAAGGAATGTCCTCCTCTCCCCTGCTCACGTGATCTCCTGGCAGGCCTCCCACACTCCAGAACAGGCCTGAGAAGGAAGCCGCAAACCGCGTGTCGCATGCCAACCCGGTGCAGACCTGTGGTGCTCTGCGAAGGCCTGCACCCACTGGGCAGTCACACTCCACCCAGGCCTGGCTGTGACGATGGGGTCTGCAGGGCTGGCCTCACCCCTTGCTCGCGCTGTGGGTGCTTGTCACACGTTCCAGAGCGAGGAGGCCAGGGCAGCCCGGGACTCTGCTGGGGCCGGGAAGTTCTCCCTTGGCGGGTGGGCGGGCAGCTGTCTTCCTCCTCTGGTCACTCTCTCTGGCGCCTAGGTGGAAATTCAGCACCCTCAGACACACCCGCTCTCTTTTTAAAGCATTCATCCAGATCCAGACGCTTCAGTCTCAGCGTGTGTCCATCATTCACTTCTGACCTCCAACATCCAGGACGCCCAGCCCCCTCGCCAAGGTGGTCTTGGCCTTTTCTCCCCCAAAACCACCTCATAATGGACACGGGTAGGGGACTTTGCAGGAAAGACGTGAGCCTTCGGCTTTATCCACTCAACGAGCACCCATGGCGTCCTACACCTCACACTGTGGGAGTCTGGGATTGAGCGGGAGTCATTCCTGAGCTGGGGACATCATGTGATCAGAAGCACAGGAGGTCTCAAGGCAGCTGCTAGCGCCCGGCCGCAGAAAGGAGGTCCCAGGGGAGTCCTGGGACACGAAGAATGCTACCTGTGTTTCAAGGTCAGGACAGCTTCATCAAGGACAGGCACTGGCTCCAGAAGTTGAAGGAGAGAGTTGAACGTACGACACAAGGCAGGGGACTTTGTGGGTGGGAGAGGCAGCCCCCGGGCAGGCGGGCAGTGCTGGCCCCACAGGCAGCTGCCCCTCATTAGGCGCTGCAGCAGGGAAGATGCAAGAGTAATGTCAAGGTAATGGACACGTGCTTTTTAAAAATAAAATGTTTACTTCAGAATAGTTTTAGATTTAAAGAAAAGTTGCAAAGATAGTACCCCCACTCGGCTTCCCCCAGACTTAACATCTTACGTCGCTAGAATCCGTCTGTTACAACCAGGGCCCCAGCGCTGCTCCATTGCTGCCAGAACTCCAGACCATCCAGGCACCACTGGTCCTTCCACCGACATCCTTCTCTGGTGCGGCTGTCATGACACTGACATGTCTCTTTAGCCGCCTCTCTGGGACAGTTCCTCAGTCCTTCCTGGGTTTTCATGTCCTCCTCTGTTTTGAGAGATATTGACTGTCCCACAATGGGGGTTTGTCTGGTCTTACTCTCACCGTCAGACCGGCGTAGGCAGTCTTCCCCAAAGACCGGGGACACTCTTCCCCAAAATGCATAACCCAGTTGGACTATGCGAGTGAGGCCAGACAAAGTCCCATGGAGGGATGGTCAGTGTTTCTTCTCGTCCCACCTCAGGAGACGGTGCACAGGGAGGTCTTGAGGAGAAGGTGGTCTTTCAGTGAAGCCCTGAGGGGGCTAAAGTGAGACAGGTTGACAGCTGGGAGGGGAAGAGCCCTGAGGCTGCAGACGGCCAGTACAGATGTCCTGAGGCAGCAGTGGGGCATTTGGGACTGCAGCAGTCGGCCCGGGGAGACGGAGGCAGTGTCTGGGCAAGGAGAAATGCAGCAAGTGAGATGAGAGAGACACCATAGGCCATGTCGTAAACAGTCTTGTAAGAAATAAGGATTTTTTTTTTAAGTTTTTGGTGCAAATGACTGACAAAATCAGAACAATGGTTAGCATGTGTTAGAGGCAGCCACAGCTGCTGCCCCACCCTTCTGGAGTCTGGAGGAGTCCCCCGCTGGACTCTGGGGTAGGGACCAACAGATTCTGTGACCTTCACCTTCTGACAGAAACTTAAAGGATTACCAGGTGCAAAGGACTCTCCCCCAACCAAGTTGAGCTGAGTCTATAAGAGTATTTCTCTTAGAAATTTGGCCGGGCGCAGTGGCTCACGCCTGTAATCCCAACGCTTTGCAAGGCTGAGGCAGGCGGATCACTTGAGGTCAGGAGTTCAAGACCAGCCTGGTCAACATGATGAAATCCCGTCTCTACTAAAAATACAAAAATTAGCTGGGCGTGGTGGCACATGCCTGTAGTCCCAGCTACTCAGAAGGCTGAGGCAGGAAAATCTCTTGAACTCAGGAGGCAGAGGTTGTGGTAAGCCGAGATCTCACCACTGCACTCTAGCCTTGGCAACAGACACTCCATCTCAAAAAAAGAAAAGAAAAGAAAAAGAAATCTGAGCCAATCAATACAGAAGGAATCAGGCAGTGAGAGGTGGGCACCAGGCCTAGGAGAGCTTAAAGACTGGGGCCAGGCTGGCCATTCTAGGTCATTCTTTAGGAGAGGAAGCCAGTCTACCAGATGAGAGGAATACAACTAAGACGTTACAACAGGAGCCATTGTTTTAATTCCTGGCTGTGTGATCCCCACTTTCAGCTTCCAGGGGATCCAGCTGTCCTTCACTCCCTGTCTTTGGCTTTCATGAGTTCTTCTGCCCCTTAAAATAAACCCCCTTCCCCATCTTAACTAGCCTAAGGGGTTTCTGGGTTTTTGCAACTAAAAGCACTCTGACTACAACAGGAAGAGTGGGCCAGCAAGTGTACGGGGGACAAAGTAGAGGGAAGAAGACAGGACACAGGTGGCCCAGCTCAGGAGTACCTTTGCAGTGATGCATGGAGGCACTTGCTGCATGCCATGTCCCTTCTCCATGCCTCATCACTGAAGTCACCAACAATGTGATATTGCCCCATGGCACCAAAAAGTGTGAAATAAACTCAGCCCCACTACAGTGTCAAGGGTGTAATCCGTCATTATTTCCACGAAGCACTGAGTTTCTGAAAATGAATCCGGGACTTTGGGAGGCCGAGACGGGCGGATCACGAGGCCAGGAGATCGAGACCATCCTGGCTAACACGGTGAAACCCCGTCTCTACTAAGAAATACAAAAAACTAGCCGGGCGAGGTGGCGGGCGCCTGTAGTCCCAGCTACTCGGGAGGCTGAGGCCGGAGAATGGCGTGAACCCGGGAGGCGGAGCTTGCAGTGAGCTGAGATCCGGCCACTGCACTCCAGCCTGGGCGACAGAGCGAGACTCCGTCTCAAAAAAAAAAAAAAAAAAAATGAATCCGGGAAATATAATGCCTTCACCCTTTGGGAGGTGTTCCTCAGGGTAGAATTCCAGAGCACCTGGAGATGGAATATGATTTTGAGCAGGTGAGCCTTTTGAGTACCATCACTCAAATCGCCCCATCTGCAGGATTCTGTGGCCACTCACAGGTGAGCTCGGTTGGACTGCACCCCAATATTAATATAATACCCTTTATTAGAGGCAGGAATTCAGCAAAAGAAGAAGTCATGTTGAACATTGTCTGTATTAATCTGTTTTCATGCTACTAATAAAGACATACCTGAGACTGGGTAATTTGTAATTAAAAAAGAGGTTTAATGGACTCACAGTTTCACATGGCCGGGGAGACCTCACAATCATGGTGGAAGGTGAAGGAGGAGCAAAGGCATGTCTTACATGGCGGCAGGCAAGACAGAAATAAAAGCCAAGTGAAGAGGAAAGCCCCTTATAAAACCATCAGATTTCATGATAACTCGCTCACTATCACAAGAACAGTATGGGGGAAACTGCCCCCATGATCCAATTATCTCCACCTGGTCCAGCTCTTGACACATGAGGATTATTACAATTCAAGATGAGATTTGGGTTGGGACACAGAGTCAAACAATATCATTGCCATAAGGATTTTAACTAAATCTCAAGCTTTGATCACAAATGTTAAAAAAAAAAAAAAAAAGTCTTGTTATAAAACAATCTCACCAATTTATTATGAGGCAGCCTTTCCTTTGCACATATACCCAGGAACAACTAATACAAGATCTAGAAGTCTGTTGAAATATATACTCCCCAACCAGACCACAAGAATCATTATAAAGTATGTATCCGTGCTGGTCTTTAGATATTATCAAATCCAGTTTATCTGGGGGAAATGAAAAAACTGCTGGGCTGAGATGAGAAATTACTTAAAATCCAGGTCCCACAATTTCCAGTCACACACTGCTCACTACCCACACTCACTCATGAGCTCACACACCCACCTGACAGCAAATTCATGTGTCCTCACCAATGTCAACTATATAATAAATCATTTTTCCACTTCCTTAAGATGACATTTACTGATCTAGATCAAATATTCCAAATGGTCATTCACATTCTCCCTTTTTCCACGTCTGCACAATTATATCCATAGTCTTAGAAAGAAAAATACCCTTTCTTCCTCTCGAAAAAGAAAAGTGAGCATTCATAGGAAGGAGGAGTGTCCACTGTCCATTTATTCAGTCAGTGATGGTGCCAGCTCTCTCAACCAAAGAGGCAAGGTGTGCATCAGTGGGCAACGTTTGGAAGACGCTCCTCTCAGCTTGTCACCATCTAAGTCAGAACAAAGGCTACTGTGTCCCAGATGTAACATCCAGACGAGGTGAACACAATTTCAAGACTATGTCCCCACACATGGCTTTCTTTATTCTTTGTCTTTAACCTCTCCATTGAACTTCCCTCTCTGCCTACCAGGTTGCACAGGTCACTTTCATCTTAAATAATACATCAGCCGCCCTGTCTTCCCTTCTAGCTATTGCTCTCGCTCTCTTGTATTTGCCTTTTTAATTTCCAACAACCCGGTTTTGAGTTTTTGTGAGTTCCAGTAACTTGCCCATGTTCAGTCACACCACACCGTCTGTTCCTCCCTCTCTGTTCTCACTGCCCGCACCTTGCCACCTTCTCCAGCATGACCTCGACTGCTCCTCGTGTGGCCCCATCCCCTTCCTCTCACCGTGGCTCACCCATTTCACACATTCACCCTGTTCCTCAACCTGACACACCATCCAGGCAACTTCCAAAGCAACCTAGTTTCACTATAGTGGTCTGAGAATATTAGACATTTTCCCTCCACAGAAAACATGTACTAAATGAAAAAAAAATATTAAACACATCCATTTTGATGCACTGGAAAACAACCAAAGGCAGGTAACAACTTGAGAACTGTTTACTTACAGAAAGCCAGCCTGCACCAGGTAAGACTGGTGAACCTGCAGCCTTCCTTCCTGGGGCATTCCCACACCACCTCTCACTAGATCAGGTAGGGAGGTTGTGCAGCCTTACGGTCAGAAGCCACAGAGTCTGTAGCTTCTGACTAGCTGGTTCGGTCAGTCAGATGAGATGAGAAATTACTTAAAATCCAGGTCCCACAATTTCCAGTCAAACACTGCTCACTACCCACACTCACTCATGAGCTCACACACACACCCATGAGCTCACACACACACCCGACAGCAAATTCGTGTGTCCTCACCAATGTTCAGGGTGGGTGGCAAAAGCAGCTGGAGACGTAAGAAGGAGGTTGTGGAGGGAAACAAGCCATGAAAGAGCCGAGATGTGCTCATCACATGTCACTGCTGCCAAACTACACGTGGAAGATGCTGGAAAAGTCTGTCAAAATTACACGCATGAGACACTTGTGATGTGTCCGTGTCTTTGAATACATCCTGCAGTCCACACACAGCCACATGGTACAGCAGAAGCCTTCGTGGCTTGAATGGAACAGCATGACCCCTACTCAGATCATTGGCATGACCTCTACTCAGATCATTGGCATGACCTCTACTCAGATCATTGGCATGACCTCTACTCAGATCATTGGCTGACTGCTAGCCTACGTAGGCACTGGGAGACCACTAGGGAGCCAGGCCATAAAGAAAGTGAAAAGAAAAACAAAATAAAGATATTAGTGGCTGCACACACAGTGGAGACGCTTTGCATTTTGAGTCTAGGCAAGCTAATTGTCTACACCCTCAGAGGAACAAACCAGAATTCATAGTCATTTCAGTGTAGTACTTAAAATGTCCAGTTTTCAAACACAAATTATAAGACATGCAAAAAGAAAATAAAAGTATAACCCATACTCAGGGAAGAAAAACAAAAACCAATCAACGTAAAGTGAGTCCCAGAAGGGCCAGAAGTTGAACTTAAGAGACAAAGATTTTTGTAAAAAGCTCTTGTAAACATGCTCAACAATTCAAAAGAAAATACGTCCAAAGGATTAAAGTAAATGTGCTAAACATGACTGAATAGGTAGAGAACAAAATATTGGAAGCTATATAATAGAACCAAACAGAAATTCTAGAACTGGAAAGTAAAATAACTGAAATAAAGATTTCACTAGATGGGCTCAGCAGCAGCTATGAGGTAGCAGAAGAAAAAAAAATCAGTGAACTTAAAGAAAGATCAGTAGAAAATATTCAATCCAAAGAACAGAGAGAAGAAAGACAAAGAAAAATGAATAGAGCCTCAGAGACTGCAGATCAATGTTAGACATACCAACATACATGTACTTAGAGCCCCAGAAATACAGGAGAAAAGAAGGGGAAAAATTATTTGAAGAAATAGTGTACAAAAACTTCCCAGATTTGGTGAAAGACACTAACTTACAGATCCAAGAAACTCACCAACCCCAAGTAAGATGAACAATAAGAAAGCCACAATTGGACACATTATAGTCAAACTGCTGGAAACCAAAGTTAAAGAGAAAATCTCAAAAGCAGCAAGAGAAAAATAACATATCACATATAGAGAAACAAAGATACAATGTAAAGGTAATTTCTCACCAGAAACAATGTGGCCAACAGACATGACATATTCAAGTGCAAAAAGAATAAAACTATCAACCAAGAAGTCTATATTCAGTTAAACTATCATACAAATATGGTAATGAAATTAAAACTTTTCTAGATATGAAAAAATAGATAGAGGCCAGGCGTGGTCACTCACGCCTATAATCCCAACATGTTGGGAGGCTGAGGCATGCAGATCACTTGAGGTCAGGAGTTCAAGACCATCCTGGCCAACATGGCAAAATCCCATCTCTACTAAAAGATACAAAAATTAGCCAGGCATGGTGGCATGCACCTGTAATCCCAGCTACTCGAGAGGCTGAGGCAGGAGAATAGATTGAACCTGAGAGGCGGAGGTTGCAGTGAGCTGAGATCACGTCACCGTACACCAGCCTGGGTGACAGAGCAAGATTCCATATTTAAAAAAAAAAAACAAAACAGAGTTTGTTGCTATTAGAACTTCACTACAAGCAATGATAAAAGAATGCCTGTGGACTGAAGGAAAATGACACCAGATAGTAACTCAGATCCACAGGAAACAATAAAACACACCAGAAATGGTAAATACGAGTTATAATCTGCATAAATATACAAGAATATAAACTTTTCTTTTTATCTCTGAATTTCTTTTAAAGAGTGTTTAAAGCAAAAAAAAATACTGTGTTGTTGGATTTTAACATATAGGAATGTGTGTGTGCATGTGTGTGCATATGTGTGTATATATACATATGTGTATTATATATATTTTAATTCTAATTGTATACATATAGATTTTATACATATATACATCATGCACATATACGTTATACATACATATGTATATGTAGGTGTGTGTGTGTATCAACAACAGCACAAAGAAAGAGAGGAGAAAATGAAGCTGTACCAGTGCAAAGTGCCTGACTTACCAGAAGAACGTCAGTATCAACTTGAAGTAGATCGTGATAAGTTTAAAATACTTATATAATCCCTAGAACAACTACAAATAATTTTTAAAGCACACAAAGAAATATAGCTAAGAAATCAATAGAGATATAAAAATGTTCTACTTAAATATTAACACAAAAGAAGGAAGAACAAGAGAGCAAAATGACATACATGAATCTAAGCATATCAATTTTACATTAAATATAAATTTACATGCCACTCCAATCAAAAGGCAAAGATTTTGAGACTAGCTCTAACTGTATGCTTTCTACATAAGACATATTTTAAATGAAAGCTACAAAGACAGTAAAAGTGAAAAGATATGCAAACTGTACATATGAGAGCAGTAGATTGGTTATGTTAATATCACACAGTTTTAAGCTAAAGAATATTACTCAAGACAGAGAGGTACATTTCATAATGATAAACTGTCCAAAGTAGTAGAAATATATAATAATTTAGGCATATATGCACCTAACAATAGAGCTCCAAATACAGAAAGCAAAACTGACAGAATCAAAAGAAGAAATAGACAACTAGTTATAGCTAGATGTTTCACCACTCCTCCCTCCATAATTCATAAATCAAGTAGATAGAACACCAGCAAGAACATAGAGCAACACTGTCAAACAATTGACATCTGGAAAGCACTCCACTCAACAAAGGCAAAATACACATTCTTCTCAAACACACAGGGAACATTCGCCAGGATAGACCACATCCTGGGATCGAGCAAGTCTCTATACATTTAAAGAGACTGAAATCATGAAGAGCATGTTCTCTGAGCACAGCAGAATAAAATTTTAAATTAAAACAGAAAAAAATTCTGGTAAATCCCCAAATATGTGGAAACTATACACACAATGCTTATACATAATCAACAGGTCAAAAGAGACATCATAAGGAAAATATATCTTGAATAAAATGCAAATGAAAACACAACATACGAAAATTTGCGAGACATAGCTAAAGTAGTACGCTTACTGCTAACAGCCTATGTTAGAAAATAGGAAAGTCGGCCGGGCGCGGTGGCTCAAGCCTGTAATCCCAGCACTTTGGGAGGCCGAGACGGGCGGATCACGAGGTCAGGAGATCGAGACCATCCTGGCTAACACGGTGAAACCCCGTCTCTACTAAAAAATACAAAAACTAGCCGGGCGAAGTGGCGGGCGCCTGTGGTCCCAGCTACTCGGGAGGCTGAGGCAGGAGAATGGCGTGAACCCGGGAGGCGGAGCTTGCAGTGAGCTGAGATCCGGCCACCGCACTCCAGCCTGGGCGACAGAGCCAGACTCAGTCTCAAAAAAAAAAAAAAAAGAAAAAAAAAAAGAAAATAGGAAAGTCTATAGTCAATGATATGAAATGCCATTTTAAGAAGCTAGGAAAAGGTCTAATTAAACCCGAAGTAAGAAGTAAAGAGATCATCAAGATAGTGTAGATATCAATGAAATGAACAAGAAATGGTTCTTAGAAAGATCAATAAAATTTACAAACCTTTACCTAAGTTGATGAATTCATATACATACATTATCGCTGAATGTGGAAAATGGAAACAGTTTTGGCAATTTCTTATTAAGTTAAACATACACTTACCAACAAACCCATCAATCCCACTTCTAGGCATCTACCCAAGAAAAATGAAGAAATACGCCCACGTTAAAACTTCTATGTGAATGTTCATAATAGCATCATTTATAATAGCCGAAAACTGGAAAGAACCCAAATGTCCATCAACTGGTGAGTAAACAAAATGTAGTATAACCATGCAATGAAATATTATTCAGCAATAAAAACAACTAAACTCTTAACATACGCAGCAGCGTGGGTGACTCTACCACATCATGCCCCAGAGGGAAGCCAGTCATAGGAGACTCCATACCGTATGATTCCCTTTACATGAAATTCCGGGAAAGGTGAAGCTATCGAGGGAGAAAGCAGGTCAGTGGTTGCCAGAGGCTGGGGTAGGAGCTGGAATTACCTGCAAAGGGACAGGAGGGAATTTGCGGGGTGATGGAAGTATTCTGAAACGTTATTGTGGTGGTAGTTGCAGGACTTCACATTTATCAGAACCCAATGAATAGTACAGTCTACTGGAGTGAGGTGCATTTTAGGTAAATTATACATCAATAAAGTTATGGGGTGTGTGTGTGTGTGTGTTCACGTGTGCGTTCAGGTGTGTGTGGGGAAAACCCCACATTGCTTACTTAGTGAAGGACACTTGTGCTGCAAACCCAGGGCCTCTGCATCCTGGCCCTGTGTGGTCCTGTCTCACTCACCTGCTTACCCATTTTTGTCTTCCACAGACCCATTCATTTGGTAACCGCAGACATCTTACACTTTCAACCCCAAATGATGTGCATTTCTGATCCAGTGACTTCAAATTCCATTCCACCGTCTCCACCCATTCAAACCCCAGGACTTTGTCAAGACCATTCCGATTTTTTGTCCTGTGTTCCATGTCCCGCCTTCCGATGCTCCTCACCCTCCCATCCACCTCTGCTCTCAGACCTTCCAGAGCGTGGAACAGCGTTTCCCTCCTTCAAATGTCAAGGACAACCTGCACTGACTGTGTTGCTCCTCACTGTGCATCACTCCACCGCGTGCCATTGCTGTTTGTGTTGATGTGTTGGATTTCCCTTGCAGAGGGCTTGCTAAAGTAATTATTGTCTTGTTCCACATACATACACTATCACACGAGTTTGCAGACAGAAGACACTTAATAAGTATTTGTGAACAAGCTTTTGGGTAGGCCGGCTGCATTACCCACTTCCTTCAGGGTGCTTTTCCATCCTCCCAAAGTGCAGAGTATTTCATGTCTCTTCTAGTCCCACATATTCTAATAGCTCAGAGCTGAGGACTTTCAACTTCTAACAAGATTAGAAGGGTCTCGAAGTGCAGGGCAGGACTTTCATGTGTGGCCCTGCTAACTCCCAGTGGCAGTCTTCAAGATGAAATAGACGTATCGCATCGAGTGAAACAGTTGTGCTCGCCTCAAACAAGCAGGACATAGGTGGAAGAGAGAATACAGAAGCTGTTTCCCAGCCATGCCAAATCTCTCCACTGCGCCTCTCTTACATCAATTTCATTTCGGTTTGAATCCCAGATGTTTTCCCAAAATTAACACTTTTTTGTTTCTATTACATTGGCTTTCCCAAGAAATCATTCACAGGGCATTATTTTTATTAAGACATTTAAAGGAAAGGATTAACTTGCCCAGATGCTTGGGTGGGACAGTGAGGTCTAGAAAGTTGAAAAGTGAGTTTGACAGTTTGATTCCCTCAGGCGACCGATGCTCTCTAAGGGGCCTTATAATTATTAACACTTGTTCTTCCCCCACAAAAGCCTTCAAGAACAACGTGAATCACGGGCAGGGGAAGGCAGTGGCTGTTTGGGGTTTCCTGAGTCCCTGAGGGAGAGGCGCCCTTCCCAGAACAAACCAGTGGGGTCCAGAGCTATGTCAGATAAGGGAAGGCAACAGAAACTCCACAATGCGAGAAGAGTCAGTCAGGATCAAAGCAAGAGTGTTCTTTTGCACCCGAGAGACATTTCCCCCAGACCCCTGGGGAAGAAGACCTGGGAACTCACACTCCATCCCACAGTCGGTATTCCCACAGGCTGTCGTGCGGACTGTCTCACAGCTGGGGACACAAGCTCTGGAGGCCATCGTCTGGCTCAAATCCTAGCTCCTATACTTCCCATCTGTATAACCTCAGGAAGGCACTCGGTCTTGATTCAGTTTCCCTCTAAGAAATGGGGACAATGACCGCGCTTAACCCCACTGACGGCTGTCAGTCTTGCAACCATCTTAGACCAGTGCCCAGCACAAAGTCGGCACTCCATAAATGCCACATGCTAACGCTGCCATTATTGCTGTTAATGCTCACATTAGTGCTTTCCATTCTCACTGCACTGCGCAGGCTCACCCAGCCTCGTCAGGACCTTCGGCACCAGCAGGAGGTTCCACGCAGACAATGCCGGGCACAGCTGCAGGCAGCACCCACACTGGAGGGGCTCATGGGGCTTTTTCTATGAAGATTCTGCTGCTCAGACCTGGAGAGGCCAGAGAAGCCGAACCCCATCGAGAATGTTGTTTTCACAAAAGCCGTTTGCCTTCACATTGGTTTGCAGCACATGACACTAACTCATTCAAGGTCAGAGCGACCAGACTCTCAACCCTTATTTTCGTTTGCTTGTTTTTCTTTTTTCTTTTTTCTTTTTTTTTTTTTTCCTGCATTATCCATTTTGTTTACATTTCTGTTGGATATGACCTTAGGTTGACTATCATTTCAGTCATGATACTGAGCGTCAAGTCCACAATCCTTTTTTAAAACCATTTCTACTCATTCGCTTTTCCTTACAACTCCACAGCCCACCCGCAGGGTTCTCCAACCGAAACCCTTCCTGGCCTCCTCCATCCTAACAAAACCTGAGTCAAACACGAAAGGAAGGTAGTAGGTGAAGCTAAGGGGAGTGATTTGCATCCGTTCCATAAATCAAGACTGTCGCCTTTTGAAAAGGGGACGTGTCACGCATCTGACAGCCTGATCTTCTTTCAAGGACAGCGTGTTTCCAGGAAATTCTGAGCACATATGCAGGGAGCAGTCATCGTTTTCCTCCTGTCCAGCCTCCCACCTCTTCCTCCTCCTCTAACTGCCTCCCTTGCTTCCACACCAGAGGTTCAACCCCTCCTCACCATCCCTGCCGAGGGAGGCTGTGTAGGAGGCTATGAGGGAGGCCCATGAGGGAGGCTGTGTAAGGGAGGCTGTGTGAGGGAGGCTATGTCAGGGAGGTTATGTCAGGGAGGCTGTATAAAGGAGGCTGTCATGGAGGCTGTGTGAGGGAAGCTGTGTGAGGGAGGCTGTGTGAGGGAGGCTGTGTGAGGGAAGCTGTTTCTGGGGGGGTTATCAGGGAGGCTGTGTGAGGGACGCTGTGTGGGAGGCTGTGAAGGAGGCTATGTGAGGGAGGCATGTGAGGGAAGCCTGTCAGGGAGGCTGTGTGAGGGAGGCATGTAAGGGAAGCTGTGTATTGGAGGCCCATGAGGGAGGCTGTGTGAGGGAGGCTCACCAACAAGCACACCTCTGAAGGACTCTGCCTGTGAGGCAGGCAGGAGGCCATGTCCTTGTGATGGCCACCATCACCACATTCATGGCAGTGTATTCACAATGGCCACATGTCTGCCAGCAGAGGAACACACGGGCAAATGGTGGCTCTCCACACCAACCATCTCAGACATCAATAACAGAATATTTTATGAATGTAGTGGCCTGGTGGACATCCCAGAGGGACTTCAGAGCCATAATGAGCTCTTGGATTAAAATGACTAGCAAAAATGGACTTCAGATGAAATACTCGTTGTAGTTAAGTAAATTAACAAAATTTAATTAACTTTGAATACACAATGACACTGAACAATATCAAAAATATACACTAAGATGATGAGAAAGACAAAAGCCTCTGTGCATATTTAAAATGGCCACAACCTTTCTGACCCACACCTCATCCACACACACGGGCTCCATCCCTGCCTCTGGAGTATGGGCAGGGCCTATGACTGCTGGGCGGACAAGAGGAGACAGAAGTGACGGCCCAGGTCTGGGCCCAGGCGTTGGGATGACGGCAGCGTCCACCTCCTTCTCACAAAATCCTTGCTCTAAGGGAGGCCAGACACCATGTGAGACCCTTGGCCACCCAGAGACCACCATGTGAGGAGAAGCCCCTGCCAGCCAAGTGGACAGGCTGTCTGGAGGGAGCAAAGCCCCTGGCCAACCCCAACTCTTCCAGTCACCCCACCCTAGAGGCCAGAGAGGCAACTGACGAAGCTTCTAAGATGTTCCAGCGCCCGAAGCTACAACTCAAGAGGAACCAAGAGCCAACAGGCATGAGAGAGACTCCACAAGGGACCCCAATGAAGCCACCCCTGACCTATCCAGCTGCTCAAGCCACCCCATCAACCACAGGGCAGACACCAACCAGCCCTGCTGCACCCACCTGGACACCTGGACACCTGGACACCTGGATGCCTGGCTTACAGCACCGTGAGCATGATAGGGTTGTCGTTTGATGCCACTGGTGTTGGGGTTATGATACATCAAGAGAAAAGCAGAACAGATCAAATCTGGGCTGCAGAGTTTCTACACAGAGGGGTGTATTCGGATTCGGATGTGCACGGTAGGCCCGCTGTTTTTCAGATGTGCACAGTAGATGCGCTATTTTGCCTACGTGGCAGGCATTCAGTGTCCTTGTGCAGGGATGAGGGTGGCCAGTGGAGATCAAGGGAGGTGTCAATCTCCCCAACGTAAGTGTCCTTTGAGAAGACAGATGGTTGGTAAATGCAAAGCTGACTGCTCATCAGGTTCCTGGTGTTTTTATGTATGAGGTCCCCTTCATTTCCTGGTGTTTTTATGTATGAGGTCCCCTTCGTTTCCTGGTGTTTTTATGTATGAGGTCCCCTTCGTTTCCTGGTGTTTTTATGTATGAGGTCCCCTTCGTTTCTGTTTCTCTGTCTATTTGCCTGTTTGTTTTTGGCCCGACACTGAAAAACAGATTGTTGAGTAATAAGCAGCAGAAGAAAAATGTGTCTAATATTTTTCTTACAAATATTTTCTAATCATCTCACCTGCATAGTTACTTTCCCAAAACACCTGTTAGCCTCTCACAGATCACTCCCCTCTGTGAAGCTTGGTTTGGGAAATGCTGCACTTAGGTGGTCAGAGAAATTAAAGATCCAGTAAGAAAGGCATGGAGTGCTCGGAGAGATGACGCTTAGTGAGGAGGAAACTCAGAAATGCTTCAGAGAACAAAACCAAGGAGGATGTCACCAGAAGAACCACAAGGACAGCACAGTAAGGACCAGAACAATATCACAGTGAGGCCCTGGGGGACATCGCACTCAAGACTTCAGAAGAAAACACAGTAAGGGCCTACAAGGACATCACAGTAAGCCTAGGAGGACCTCAAGCAAGGACCTAGGAGGACATCACAGCAAGGACCTAGGAGGACGTCATAGCAAGGACCTAGGAGGATGTCATAGCAAGGACCTAGGAGGACATCACAGCAAGGACCTAGGAGGATGTCATAGCAAGGACCTAGGAGAACACAGCAAGGACAGGAGCATATCATAGCAAGGGCCTAGGAGGATGCCACAGTGAGGTCCTAAAAGGACAATGTAAGGACTAGGAGAACACTGTAGGAAGGACTTATGCAGCAAAGAGTATGATGAGAAAAGAACAAAACAACAAACACATCACAATTAAGCACTATTGATCACTTAGTTCATGTCAGTGAACTGTGTAAGCCCGTTCCATACACCATTTCAAGGGACAATCATGGAATAACATTCCCATTTTACAGATAAGGCAAGGAAGACTTAGATTATGGTTTCACTTGAGTCTAGGCCCATAGGCCCCTCCTAACCTTCAAGCCCAGTGCTGAAGAAGCGGAGGGCGAGTGGCAGGAGGGGCTGACTTTTCCAAAACAAAATTTGTGTGTGTGACAGTTCTCTCTGGATCTATAGAAAACATAAAGGGATGAGACAGGAGGATGAGGGTGCCTCCGGTGTGGCCTGCAAAGATGAACTCCAACATAAATCACACACGATTTGGGGGAAGAGAGCACTCAAGTATCCTAATGCCAACAATACAGGGAAAAGTGTCAATGCATTTGCTATTTACATTAATAATGTCCACTGATAAATGTCCTTATGTTGTCACAAAGAAAAGGATGTTTCTACAAATTTGTCTTATTAGATTTCTATCGTAAATGCAAGCTTCACCCCTTTTTTCTCCTTCTCCATCTCATTTGTGCTTTGAATTATTTGAAATGTGCTCCATTATGCTAACTTTTTTTTAATCTGATGCCTTCGCAGGCCTCTTTGCTTTCCATATTGAGTAGATGTATTTTTAGCCTCCTAATGCTATTGATTTCATTACTTTTAATTTAAGGATCTGTACTTGACATTTTTTGACCTTATGTTCAAAACCAAAGTCTTCATTTGTTCACCTTAAAAAAAAAAATCATAGCAGAGTTTTCTTTGATTATTGGCCAAATCATGTGACTAACGAAAAACCAGATGTCAGACACAAAGCTACTAAATATCAAATAGGTTATCAAACAAGAGGAAAATGCAAAGATATGAAGGTTAATGCAATCCTATCTTTAGACAAACTCATTTTTTCCACCCTAGTTAGAGACAAAAATGTCAATCTAATAGTAGAAATACATCAAGAGTGTTTATTATCTGCCTGATCCTAGGGCTATATATAAAAGTAATTCTGTGACCTTGTAAAGTATCTTGACAGCAGTAAATCATTATGTTAGGAAGTGGAATTGCATTCTCTGTGTTGTTAATTATTGTATCCATTCAAGACAGCTTATCAAGAAATAGGGACAGAAACTCAAATAAAGCCTATTGGGTCCCTCATGGGATGTCTATTTACCACGCACCTGGAGTTGTTAAGTTCGTGCCTTCTTGATGTGATATCAAACATACCTTATCCTTTCAGCAGCACTAACTTTCAAAGAAACCAACAACCATAAAGATTTTTTAAAGTATTTTTTTATCTCTAGAAATAAAGATGAGAAAAGTCCACAAACAAATTCATTACTTTAGAAAAGACTTTCAAATAAAAATCCTTCCAGGAGTAATAAGTGCTATAAAGGTCAAGAAACTATATTGTGGGAAATTAGTAAATATGCAAAATATTGATTAAAGAAAATTGCATCAAATCTCCCAAGAATGTATTGAATCCTGGTAAAGTTTGAGTAACAATGACAGTTTTTTTATAATAACGTTCGCAGAAAGTTAGAATTTCTAAGAAATGAAAATGACACCTTGCGTCAGTTTGCTTTTTATTTTCAAAGCGCTTCCTCATGAAACAGGTGGTAATTGTATTAATTGTATTATTTCCTCATGAAACAGGTGGTAATTGCATTAATAAAATTGAAACGATTAATATTGTAGCGTGCTTGGAACAATATATGGCCTATGGTAAGTGCTCGATAAATGTTAGTTATTTACATGTATCTTTAAAATTTCAAATGCCTTCAAACATATTATCTCATTTGACCTTCAGGCGACCTCTCTGGGTTGGTGAAGTGCATCCTTTTCACCCACATTTCTTGGTGTCTCTTCTGTGCCAGACCCATGAGACATCACCCTGAACAGTGGTCTCCTGAAAGATGACTGTGCAAAGAAACAATCACAGAAATAATGCAGCAAATGAAAGGCTTATTCTAGGAGGGGAAAGGGGCTTCCTGTGATGGGCGACTGGTGAGGGCCCTTTCAACCACGACGCCATCTTGAAGCAGACACAGAGCGAACCGGAAGCACAGCCGGCAGCATCACCGGATGTCGAGTTTTTAATGACGTCTTGTGTTGCAAGGTGCGTGTGCCACAAGCCATGATCTCTGCACTTTTGGGCCCTCGTTGGTGGGAGGGGGACCCGTGGGTGGCCTAAGAGCAGAAATAATGCCTTGTGCTACGGAAGCTGGCTGTGGGCAGGCGGGCTCTGCCCGCCATCAGCATTTCTTGGCATCACGACTTGCGTCTGAGGACCAGGTAGAAATGGAACTTTGCAAATGAGGCAGCCCCGCTGATCCAGGGGCACAGGTCCTGCAAGACCTTGACAGACCTCTCCAGGATTTGTTTCCTCTCCTCCAGGAGGCAGAATGTCCAATTTATAACTGTAACCCGAACCCCCGCAAATACGAATTCCAGTGCCAAAATGCATAAAGCTGAATGTAAGCGCTTTAATTTTTTCTATGACCAGAAAATGCTCACCACTTTTTCCCTACCCAGTTCTAGAGGCGATAAACGCCGTGCAGTTTCTAGGACTTGGTTCTACAGTGCCGTGTACTTCCTATTAATTCGTTCATTTATATTTGTCCTGCTCAGGCTACATCATAAATAGTCATAAGAATCACAATATCCTCGGATAGCACCAGGCACCATAGTCAGCATAGACTTGAGGCTTCATTAACTTGAGCAAATTGGATGGAAGAGCTGAGAAAAATGAGAAAGATGTGAAAATGATGGAAGAGACGACAGGAAGCTCCAGCCTCCTCCTGAAAGCTGGAGCGGGAGACACGGCAGGAAACACAAGCTTGAGCCAGAAGGCAGAACTCAACCCAGGAGCCTCCTGCCGGAAGTTGTGAGATTTCTTTAATCAGGGTGACTTCCCACAAATGTATTTCCTGCCTGATCCCGCTGTCTGTGTCCTTGTAGTGTGAGTGGTAGAATCCCTTGAAGAAGACCGAGCCAGTGACCTCATTTCCGAAATAAAAGGCGGGAAGTGAGGGAGCCAGTGGCCACCAGGCAGCCAACCCAGAAAGAAAAATCTCCAAGAGTGGGAACAGGTGAGGGTAGTGTTAAAGAACAGAGAGCAGGCCACATGCACTTCACGACACCATCAGCAATGACAGCGACAACGTGTACTGTGCTGACCATACTCCAAAGGAAACACCGGGCAACCTCCTTTGGTGGAAGGTGTCTCCCGGGTCATACTCCCAAGCCCAAACAGGCGGCCAGGGGGTTCTCTCTGCTCGATTCTCCACAACTCACCTCTACAGGAAGAACTTGCATGGAAATATTCTGTGTTCTGGCAGGGCGCAGTGGTGCACGCCTGTAACCGCAATGCTTTGGGAGGCTGAGACAGGAGGATTGCTTGAGCCCAGGAGTTTGAGATCAGCCTGGGCAACATGGCAAAACCCTGCCTCTGAAAAAAAAAAAAAAAATATATATATATATATATGTGTGTGTATGTATATGAAAATTAGCTGGGCATAGTGGTGTGCACCTGTGGTCCCAGCTACTTGGGAGGCTGAGGTGAGAGGATCACTTGAGCCCAGAAGGTTGAGGCTGCAGTGAGCCATGATCACACCACTGCACACCGGCCTGGGTGACAGAGCAAGACCCCGTCTCCAAAACAAAATATTCTTTACCAGATGCTCCTTGGTTCATATTTTTTGGCTAATGTATAATGTTCTTTTTTATTCATCTTTATTAGGGCTGGGATACCACTGACTTCTACTTATAGAGAATGTAGAATTCAAATAAGCAAGTATTTCAATTAAACATAAATTTGGGGGGCCTCTGTTTTTATTAGAAAGAAGTAAGCCTCTGCTCCACAAAGTCTGTTACCTATTGCATTTTTGTTTTTCTTTCTATCTGAGTTAATCATCATCATCATGATAATTAGCATTTATCAAGTGTGTTTGCCACATTTCGAGCTGCGAGCTGCCTGTGCCCATCTCGTGGAGCCCTGGAGCTTTTATTCTCTCCACCTTCCATTCAGGTAAACTGAGGCTTCGAGGTTTGTCTCATTTATTTCCTTAGTGCCTGAGGGAGGACTCTGTCCCCATTGGCCAGCCCACCCCAAGCATACTTGGTTTGGGCGAACTCACAGACAAAATGAAATCTGCTTCCAGAATCATGACCCAGGCAAACCGCAAGATTCTCGGTCACACAAGAAAGACAGGACTTTGCTCACCGGCTGGTGTTTCCTATCACAAAAATAACAGCAGAGTTCATACTTCTGACAAAGTTTTACAACTGACAAAGAAAAAAAATCAGGTTCCTGGTTGGTCACCCCTCGGCTCCAGCAGATGTAGGGGCTGGAGCGCTCCCTGTGTTTGGTTCAACAAGGCTGATGTCTGGCTCCTGTGCTGGGACTGGACTCCGCCGTCAGCTCCTTAGGACCTGGCAGCTTCGCCTCTTGGTGTTTTATAAAACTTAGAGTAATGTAAATCTCCAGTAGGCTGTGGTGTTCCATGAGTTCTTAACGATGATTACACTAGTTTACTAGTTAAATCTTTACATTAAAAACTGTGTTTCCAGCTAAAGGAAGCTTTGATAATTTCCTTTATTAATAAAATATCTAGTTATTAATAAAAGAAGTTATTAATAACTAGATCCATAGATCTTTTCCCCTCAAAATTCTGACTCCTAAGAACAAAATAAGTATTATTCTAATTACCCACTGTTGCTCTCAATTGCCATGTGGCAGGCCACACAAGTGGATTTTCAATTCACAGGCTGTTTGCTGATGCTAATTTTGTGTCCCAATTTCATCTCCTTCATAGAATATTAATAATTCCATTTGTGTTTCAGAATAGCTTTACAATTCTATTTTTTAGAAGCCCTGATATACACATACTTTTGCAAAATCTAAACAAGAGATTGAAGGATGGTATAACTTGTTTCTAGAAACTTTCTTGTCAGCACCATAAGAAAGGTAAAAAAATAAAAATAAAACAGAAAGGCAGCTTACCCTGAAGTTATGGGGAAGACATAAGTACTGGGAAGGATCCTCAGTGTGTGAGAAAATCAGAAAAAGAATTATGAGGCCGGGCATCGTGGCTCACGCCTGTAATCCCAGCACTTTGGGAGGCCAAGGCAGGTGGATCACCTGAGGTCAGGAGTTTGAGACCAGCCTGACTGACATGGTGAAACCCTGTCTCTACTAAAAATACAAAAATTAGCCAGGTGTAGTGGCGGGTGCCTGTAATCCCAGCTACTCAGGAGGCTGAGGCAGGAGAATCACTTGAACCTGGGAGGTGGAGGTTGCAGTGAGCCAAGATTGTGCCACTGCACTCCAACCTGGGTGACAGAGCGAGACTCCGTCTCAAAAAAAAAAAAAAGGAATTATGAGGGAGATAAGCAAGAATCATTAACCTTGGATTATGCCCAAAAATAGGCTTCTTAAAGGGACTTTACAGACCATCCTGTCCAACAATTTTGAAAGTAAGCGTCATGAGACATTAGACTCCACAAACGTCAAAGGATACCATAGTCACTCACTCACTCAAGAGACGTCGGGGATCAACAGGCAAATAATTTTGAAAAATTCTGAGCTTAACCAAACTATACAGGCTTCTCTATTTCTGGACATTTAAAGACATTGTGATTCTCCAAGAGGAAGATAAAATGTTCAGCATTTCCCAAGTCTGTCTGATCATGAGACTCTTTTTCCATGGAACATCTTACAGGCTAATGTTGCAAAGAAGACACGTGGGAACCACTCGACAGATCTGCTCCTTTACATCGAGAGTGAGGAAATAGGGACCAGGGATAATCGGTGGTCCCAGGATTGAAACTCAGGTCTCCACCTTCCCCCTCGTCCTCCATGAACAGTCCAGCTTCCCGAGTCCATTTGGCTTCCTTCTACCTTATAATTAGCTCAGCCCTGCTTGGCATAGCCCCTTTCAGGCTGCAATCCAGTGCCACACAGGTACTCAGTGAACGAGAAAACCCTTCTTGTCATTTTCAAATAATGAAAACAGCTCATGTTCGTTGGGCACCTACTATGTGCCAGGCACTATACTAAACATTTCACCCACATTGTCTCATTTAATGATCTCAACGAGCTACGAGAGGGGCCCTATTGGTATCCCCATTTCCCATTTGAGGAAATGGAGCCTTAAGATTGCTGGTCAGTTGGGAAGCTGTGGACAATACTCAAACCCAACCCAAGTACTTAGTCCCCACACGCAAATGTGCGGCTGTCTCTACTGCTCAGTGCTCAGTAAATGTTAATGATGACAGATGGTGAGTGACACAGGATAAAACGTCAGGAAAAGGTGTTGCAAAACAAGGAAAAGATTGGCCACAGCTTAGAGGTTGTGTTGGTTTTCCATTTAAGTGTGCTGTTGGGCTGAGCTATTCATTAAAAGACCTTGGTCTTGTCCTGAATCTTGCATTTCTACCTGGCCAGGCTGCTCTTCCTCTGAAACTCTGCCAGTGGGAGGGTTCCACAGAGACTTTCGTCCCCTGTCCTTAATGCCTCTGATTTTTAAACTGAGGTCAAATTCTTCAAGGAAGTAAAGACTGCAAAATATTTCTCAGAAGAACGGCGACGAGAGAAGCCAGGTGCCTTATGCCACATTTTATCATTAAAAAGGCTTCGGTTTTTCTTTTAAGGATGACACTAATCAAAATTACTTATAAGATTGGAGTTCCTCTCCCATTCTTTGCTCACTATTCAAAAATGAAAAGAAGGGTTTTCTCACTTACTGAGCAATACTTATGAGCTGTACTTAGCACATACTCAGATCAGCATGGAGACTTTCTGGGACATAAAAAGTGCATATGGAACTAACTCTTGCCTTTTGGGGGCTGATAGTTCACTTGCAGAGATACGACACCCCGAACATTTAAAACATGCAGAATTTGAGGTGTGCAAGATTTCATAAGGCAAAATTTTATGGTAAATGTCACATTTCTGAGTTAAAGTGAAGAACTTGTGTTCAAGTTGGGGAGACCATTGTGGGCTAGTGTGATTGGAGGCTTTCTCTTGATGGAAGCAAAACTGGAGAAGCTCTAGAAGGATGAACCTGAACAAAAGTGTTGAGGAGCTCTGTCGCCACCTGTCACACCCAGATGGTTTGTTCAGGGTAACAGGAATCAGACCATGCTGTGAGCCATCATCCATGAAGCTGTGGTTTTTCCCTTGGCTTCCATTTTTGTGCCCCTCCAGCATGGGGGATCATTTTCTGTGAGGCAATGTGTGGGCTACCTGAGTCCCCCAACACACAGGCATCTCTTAAACACACACCATCTCCATTACAGTGACAGCTAATGTGAGAAACTCCACTTTCTTTATCGCTAAGAAATATCATCTTCAAATAAAAATAATCCCTGAAGTTAGAATAGTACTTTCAGTCTGTCAAAGGGATTCCATATCTGTTTTTTCATATTCTCATGAAATTCTTCTAAGACAGGAAACACAAATATTATTATCATCATTTAGCAAGTAACAGGAAAAAAATGAGGCCCAGTGAATTTGTCCAAAGTCACAATATCAGACACAGAATCGAAACCAAAATGAAGTGATCAATCAACCCCAGGGTGCAATGGGCAAAACGTGAATATAGACTGAGTATGGGATGGTAATTGTGAATTTTGTTTGACGTATGTATTAGCTCATTCTCATGCTGCTAATAAAGACATATGCAAGACTGGGCAATTTATAAAGGAAAGATATCTAATTGACTCACAGTTCAGCATGACTAGGAGGCCTCAGGAAACTTACAATCACAGTGGAAGGGGAAGCAAACACGTCCTTCTTTACATGGCGGCAGCAGGGAGAAGTACAGAGTGAAGGGGGAAAACCCCTTATAAAACCATCAGACCTCATGAGAACTCACTCACTCTCATGAGAACAGCATGAGGGTATCTGCCACCATGATTCAATTCCCTCCCACCAGGTCCCTCCCATGACATGGGAGCATTATGAGAACTACAATTCAAGATGATATTTGGGTGGGGACACAAAGCCAAACCGTATCAGTGTGATAGTGGCATTGTGTTTACATTGGAAGGCTTCCTGATTTTGGAAAGGTAAATGCTGCAGCTCTACAGGACCAGGTGCCCTGACATCTATAAAACATCCTTAATTCATCTTAGATGCTTCAGCAAAAATGCCACGGCAACAAGTTACCAACTACTAAGGTATGCAGCAGCTAGATGTGGGTTTCCATTGTCCTATTCCTCTTTTTTCACCCTTGAGCACGTTCATGCAGAAGAAAAAGATAAAGTAGCCCATCCATGATGCTTAGCACACACCCACAGGTACCAGGATATGTAAATGATGAGAGTAGACCCTGAGCTCCCCTGCAATTAATTGTGTATGCAAGAGTGGCAAGAGGGGACATGCATACACCTTAATTTCTTAATTATTAATAACGAAGGAGAAACTAACAGCAATTCCACTTGAGTCCAGATATGCAGAGTCTCCTTGCTGATCAGTTTCTAAACTGCGTCAGTCACTGCCTTGAGGGAGCAACAGCTTCAAGCCAGACAAAGGCCTGCCCTTGAGAATGACATTTCAAAAAGCCCTCAGAAGGCTCCAAGGCAAATAGCGCCATCCACAAGCACGGCCGCAGGCCAGCCTTGTCCCTGGCTGCAGGCTCAGCCTGGTCTTGTTGTTGCATACTTTCATTTTTAACCTCAGATTGACCTGCAGCCTCCACGGCTGTCCCTCAACTCCAGGTCCCCCACCGCATGATCTGCTTCAAGGTGCTACTAGTCTCCCACCTCCTGACCAAGCCCAGATGGGCCCCTTGTTTTGGCTTCCCATCTCCCTCCTAGCTTGCACCAATTCAACCTTGTTACCTGGCTCACAAAAATGACTAACTAGAAAAGTCCATGCTACACAGGTTGAAAGGGCTGGAATATATTCTAGGAAATTAATTTCATGGACAGTTTAAAATTCTGCAATTTATTTCAAAACATACTCAGCAAGTTTATTTTGACATGACATTATTGCATACTGAAAACAAAAAGTGAAAACATATGCATGTACCTGTGTGTTTGCAAGGTGTGTGTTCATGTTTAGTACATGCTAGGCAGTAGATGCTGTGTAAAGTATGTATATAGTACAAGCTGTGTGTTTGCATTTGTGTGTTAAGGGCCATGTTGTTCCCCTCACAATAACTAGGCTTTTCCCCTTTCCCCACTAGGACTAGATTGACATGTTTGAGATAACAACTTGAAAAATTAGGATTAGAAGTATTTTGCTTACTTATAATATAGTGACAGATAAAGAGACCCATTGCCCTGTTTTTACTGGTTTAAAATGAAAAATACATTTATAAACCTATATATGGTTCTATTTTTAAATAGTAATTTAAAATGGCAATAACAAATGACCTAAGATTGATTTTTCACAAAATGTGATTAAGTACAAGCCTATATTATGTGCTGCCTGATGTGACTTAGTCACTAAAAAATACTAAGTTTAAAAATACTAAGCCCCACGGAGGTCTCTGGCTGTAATGTTCACTGGATGTTACTAGTGCCAGATATATCATAGATAGTTGTTGGATGAATGATTAAATGAACCAACCTGAGTAGCTCCCAAAGATGGCATCTATCCAGCAACCATGTGACATGCCATTCTCCCTGTTAGCTGGCTCCTGTAAGATAATGCATTCATTTGCTAGAACTGCCATAATGAAGTTCCATAGACTGGGCTCTCAAACAACAGATATTTATTTTCTCACAGTTCTGGGGGCTGGAAGTCCGAGATCAAGGTGTCAGTGGGGCTGGTTCCTTACAAGCTTCCTTCTTTGGCTTGTAGGTGGCCATCCTCTCCCTGTGTCCTCCCATAGTCATCCTTGTGCATGTCTGTGTCCTAATCTCCTCTTCTTATAAGGACACCCATCAGATTGGATTAGGGCCCATCCCAGTGACTTCACTTTAACTTAGTTATCTTTTTAGGGACCCGTCTCCAAACACAGTCACCTTCTGAAGTCCTAGGGATTAGGACTTCAACATATGAATTTTATGGGGGCATGACTTAGCCCATAACAGGTGAATATGGACAAATTGAACTCATCTCCATTTAGAGAGGTAAAAAGAGACAGTTCTGGATTCTTGGAGTAGGGTTTGAACCATATACAAGTACAGGAATAGTTCGCTATCCAATCAGATTAATAACAAGAGTGGAAAAACAGAGAAGAATTAATTAATAGTTGTAAATGCAGCCTGCTCTGCCTTGGATGGACTGGGCCACGTAACCACCAAGACCTATAAGAGGACCAACATGGCGAGATGTGGAAACAGATTCCGCTATGCCAGCACAGCAGGAGAGGCCCATGTGGGACAGCAAGAGATCAGAGACTGGGGCCTACCACTTAGATAGGGGGTCTCAGCTGAGAAATGAAAGGGTTTCTGTAGAAAACTGTACGATCCTTAGTTAGCATCTCCATGATTTTGTATGTGTGCTCCTTACTTCCACAGGGAGCCCATATCCTTCCCAGTGGGCAGAAGTCTCTTCTCTTTTATCTCCACTTTATCTGCACCTGACTCTGTGAACTTCTTTATCTTTCTGTATTAGTCATCTCAGGCTGCCACAGTGAAGTAGCCCAGACTGGGTGGATGACACAGCAGATGTTTACTTTCTCACAGTCCTGCGGGCTGGAAATCCAAGTGCCAGGGTTGGTTCCTGGTGAGGGCTCTCCTTCTGGCTTGCAGATGGCCACCTTCTCGCTGTGTCTTCACCTGGCAGGGAGAGCTCTGGTGTCTCCTCCTCTTGCTAGAAGGGACTAGTCCTGTCAGATCAAGGCCCACTCTGATGACATAATTTAACCTTTATCACCTCCTCACAGGCCTCATCTCCAAACACAGTCACACTGGGGATTAGGGCAACAACATAGGAATCTGGTTGGGGGGGCACAAACATTCCATCCATAACATGTTCCCCAAATAACACAGACAAGCCTTAGTCCATGCCTTCCAAAATGCATATGAAACTACAGCTGCTCCAGCCTAACCAGATGGCATTTCCCTTTTTTGAAGGATGGGAGCAGCAGCCCATGTGAATGAATGATGTGGGGGCTCAGGCACATTGGAACATAAGGAGGGGAAAACATAGGAAGGGGGTGGCTCTCCCCAGCCCCACATTCATTTGTATGTATGAAAAATCAATAATTTTTAAAATTTTGTTTAAGTACCAGGTTGAATTTACTCCCTCTTCTTACTAAAAGTCATTATAAATGACCCTTTCCTATCTAATTGCTCATAAGTTTATGAGAGAACTAAAAATCTCTCAATATTTCCAAGGTAAACTATGATTTTAATTATCATTTCTCATAATAATTAAGTCCTTCAGCAAAAAAGAAAATACCATGCTGGTTTTCTAAATGGTGATGACTTCTTCAGTGGTCTTCATTAGCATTTTGGTTTCGGGCTGAGAGGATGGAACAGAGGCCACACAGCAATGCAAACAGTTTTCACTGGGGTGTTATGAGAGGGTTTGACACCTGCATGTGTAGCTGCAGGACCTGTGTGAGTTATAGCCTCACTTGAAAAGTGCTTTGGGATTAGAATTTCAGGATCTCATAGATTTGAGAACAGAAAGGGATCTTGAAGTCCAGGCAAAAATCTTTTGAGGTGGAGAACGCTTCTTTAGGCAGAATCTGAGCCCCTGTGCTAGTTTATCTGTGGGGACAAATGTACAGGAGGTGTGCAAAGGACACTAGAAATGGACCACAGGGCCATCATTCCATTCCTGGGGCTGCCATGGCATCCATGCCTCATCCTTCCCGTCAGCTCTGTGACCTGGCATTCTCTGCCCGCCCGTGCTGACCCTCCTCTGTGGCCTGGCATGCTCTACCCACCTGTGCTGACCCTCCTCTGTGGCCTGGCCTCCTCTGCCTGCCCATGCTGACCCTCCTCTGTGGCCTGGCATCCTCTTTCCACCCATGCTGACCCTCCTCTGTGGCCTGGCATCCTCTTTCCACTCATACTGACCCTCCTCTGGGACCTGGCCTCCTCTGCCCACCCATGCTGACCCTCCTCTGTGACCTGGCCTCCTCTGCCTGCCCGTGCTGACCCTCCTCTGTGACCTGGCCTCCTCTTTCCACCCATGCTGACCCTCCTCTGTGGCCTGGCATCCTCTGCCTGCCTGTGCTGACCCTCCTCTGTGGCCTGGCCTCCTCTGCCCAACAGTGCTGACCCTCCTCTGATGGCTCTGTGCCCCTAGGCCAACCTCTACAGCTGCTTCGCCTGGACCCCTGTGACCTCTGTCTTCTGATCCAGTCCAGCAGGAGACACAGGCAGCAGACAACCAAGTGCCGCATCCAAGACTGGGCCTCACGCGAACGGCCCTCCCTGGGCTCTGCACCCTCTGTCCCCTCCATGCCAGGCCAGCCCCAGGGAGCAGCACCCTCTCCGGTGCTCTCTGGGTGCCTCAGTTTCCTGTGTCTGTTCCCTAAACTCACCCTTCCCTTTGTAAATAGGCCCTGCATTCGCATTCTGTCTCTGCTGGACCTCACCTGGGGCAGTGAAGGCAGAAGGAAGAGGGCTCCTCAGACCTGAGTTCCACTCAACAGACCATGTTCTCACTGCTTCATTAAAAACAAACCAGGTTCTACATTTAAAAATGTGGCAAAATGCACATAGGCCTTATTAATGTGGGACTCTAAGAGAATGAAGAGATCGATCCTGGGATGTGACCTCTTCAAAGCGGCGTCTCGGACACTCATAGTCGGCAGCAGTCTCTGCTTTCATAATGATGTCCTTAAGTTGATATGGGGCCTGTTACGCAAAACCCAAAGAACTGCATAGTGCCATGGCAAGACCAGCTGGCCAAGGCCAACCTGACTCTACCATCCCACTCCTGGCACTGGGCTGGGCCCAAACAGGAACCCTCAGCCAAGAGGCTCAGCTTCTCAGCTTCCACCTCGACATGTGATTCCCGTATCAGGAAAGACCCTTGTGTCCCTTTAGGGAGTGGCAGCAAGGCCTCAGATTCCACCAGCGTGCCTCTGACAGCCTTTCATTCAGTGCAACCGGCCTCGGCAGGTGCAGCAAAGCCAGTGTGGGTCAGAAAGCCTCACTGCCCAAAAGGCTACAGACCTCTTAGAAACAAGTCAGTTGTAGACTTGAAGAAAATTTTTAAAATGTATTTTTTGAAAATCAAACAAACCTGATACCATGGTGAATTAAAGAAGTTACTACTTCTGGGCTGAAGTTAGTCTGCAGGAAAAAAAAAAAAAAAAAAAAAAAGACAATCTTCCGGTTTCTTTAGTAGGAAAAGGGACTTTTGCTTGAAGCAGTAAGTTTCAGGTTCCTGATTTTCCTGTGAACTCTTTGCAAATCTTTTAAGACTTACCAAGAAATTTATGCCCAAATACTATTAAGCAATTTAGGAAATGATATGCTATTTACCTTCATCATTTGTGTTGAGGATTTTCTGAGTGTCTGTGCCTTTTTGTTCCCATCAGAAAGATTAATCAACCATCAAAGTTTTCAGATCACGGGGCTACCTTCATTAGCGTTGGCATGACCCTAGAAAATGCTCTGGCAACAAAACAAAACTTCGCATGAGACCAAACATAAAGGCAGGTTATGAAAGATGTTTCCTGGGCACGCCTGGAATTCCCCTCATTAGCAGAGAATCCTCCTAATCCGCCGAAAATGTATCACGCTGTATTCCAGAGCACTTCCCGATGTTTCCTCTGCCTCGGTGCTTTCCTCTTTTAAGTGTGTTTTCTTTTGAGGCACTAGATTTGAACGTGTGACAAGACAGCATCGCCTAGTGGAGACAGAGCATTGGGTAGAATCCAAGACTCCCAAGAGTGACTCGGCTTGTTGACAACTTGACTTTCTCAACTATAAAATGGGGATAATGCATCATCACATTCCGTTTCACAAGTATACTATAAATACAAATTCTGTTCATTGAGGAAAGCCTTCTAACTTCTTAAAGGAAAGGCAAAGGTTGAGTTAGTCAAGACTTTGCTTTGAGTGCTCTCGGCTTGATATCCTCGCTCTTTAGAAGGAGCTTGAAGCTTCAGGTGGAGTAGGGAGGTGTGAGATCGGTAAATGTGGCCTTTTGTATCCTTCTCCTTCTGGACCTGATATCAACAGTCCTCTGCCTCCCAAGTCCTCTTGAGGTGTCAGTGGATGCCAGTGCAGCTGCTTCTCTGAGATACATAGGGGTCTTTTTGCATTTCACCAGGAAACTGTGGAAAACCTAACATGTGTCTGATACAAGAATTCCAAGGGCTCCCATGGGAGGCTCAGTGAATCTTCCAGAATAGTCCTCAATCTAACCCACCTGCAGGACATAGCTCTGTTCTACCTCCCTGGAGTCAAGCCCTTCCTGAAGGAGGCATTCTGGTCTTACCCACAAAATTAAAACTCAAGAATTCAGACAAAGTCAAAAGCCAGATAAACACTTGCAAGTTACTGGGGTAGAAACCCAAAAGAAGAGGCAAAGTTTTGATGGAAGTATTTTCGGCTCAAGGAGGCCCAAATTCCTTCTGCTGCTCAATCATTCGGTCAGATTTTGCATCTCGTAATTGGACCAGCCCCATCCGTGCACTTCCCATCCACGCAGCTTGGAACCTGTTCCTGCCCTACTTCAGCCTTGTTAAGACCCTCCGCGGGTTTTAGCCTGTTTTCTGCTTCAGTAAGATCCCCTCAACTGTGGGTTTTTTAGGGGTTTATGTTCCCTGTATCTATTCAAATGATGCTCCTTAATGGAGCATTGAAAATCTTCCCCAGAATGAACTTTCCTCAAACTTGTTTGGTGGAAGAAGAATAATATCTTCCTACTATACAAAGCAATTCCTTCATTTCAGGACATCTCAGAGATACAAAACTATGCCCCAATGTCAACCTAGCCAGCTGGGTCAGCTCACAGCCTCGGCGACACTGACTCGAAAGCAGAGTTCGAAGTGTGTGAGTTTGATCAGCGAAGTGCCTGTGAGTGAGAGAGAGGAAGCAGGAGCAGGAGGGGAGAGCCCACAGCTGAACTGCAGACCTGACCTGCTGCAGGATGAGGAAGGAGGCTGGGGCACAAGGTCCCAGGGCAGCAGCACAGCTCGAGAGTCTCTGCCAGCCCGTGCAAAACTGGCACAGAGGGAGCTGTTGGCCTGTCATCCAGCAGGACCCCAGCTATGACCACTAGCAAGAGTTCTCACTCTCGGGGAACTAGAACTAGCCTTGAAGACACCACAAATGTTTGATTACCACCTTTATAGCAGGTTTTAACATTTTGAGGCACTTGTGTCTCCTCACCACTCTTTTTTTTTTAAATGTCGTGTTTATTCGTGGCCATTCTCTTCTGAATACCTGGAAATTAGTTAAAAAGGTTTATTCTATCAGATAAACAGTGGCAAGAAGAGGAAGCACCAAGTCTCCCAGTGGGCCACCAGGAGGGATGAAAAGTGGGGCTACTCCTTTCTCCACCCCTGGTTCCTGGGCTTCCTCGGGAACACAGTGCCACAGAGAGAGCTCAGATTCTGGGCATAGCCTGTCACCTCACAGAGCACTGCCCTCGAGGTGGGGTTTCAGCCAACACCCCTCCACTCTATCAGGCCTCAAGCACGTGGACAGGTGCATGATGCTTCCAGTGGCTACTGTGGCAGAGGCCCTCCTGCCCCTCTGATATGGTCTGGCTGTGTCCCCACCCAAATCTCATCTTGAATTGTAGTTCCCACAATTCCCATGTGTCATGGGAGGGACCCAGTGGAAGGTAATTGAATCATGGGGGCGGGTCTTTCCCATGCTGTTCTCGTGATAGCGAATAAGTCTCACAAGATCTGATGGTTTTGTAAAGGGCAGTTCTCCTGCACATGCTCTCTTGCCTGCCACCATGTAAGACGTGACTTTGCTCCTCCTTTGCCTTCAGCCATGATTGTGAGGCCTCCCCAGCCATGTGGAGTTGTGAGTCCATTAAATCTCTATCCTTTATAAATTACCCCGTCTCGGGTATGTCTTTATGAGCAGCGTGAGAACAGACTAATACACCCTCCCTCCCTGTGATTCCCTGAGGTTCCATTAGCGTCCCTGCCTGTGCACCTGATACTCAGTGGTATTGACTGAAGCTTTCAAGCTGGAACAGCAAACCAGCACCCAGGATGGGTGACTGCTACCATGAGGCCAAGCTGCCATTCCTCCCAGATAGAAAGGGCACAATAGAGCCAGTTTGTCCCCAGGTGATCAGAGGCCTCCTTGAGGACCAAAGTCACCTCAGGGGCTCACCTGTGACTTTTCTTGCTGGCTGTTGGAACATCAGCCACCAAATTCACCTTGGCAAATGGGAGTTCCTGCTACTGGGACCACAAATATCCCCTATCTCTGCCACTGCGTGCTTCATGGCAGCTCTTACCTTCCAGGGCTAAGGTCCCAGAGTGTGTGTTTTCAGGGGGCCCAGCTCTGTGGGTTCTCTACTACTCATCTCAACCACTGCCACTCAATCTCCAAAGCTTCTGTTATTATCTATATGCCAGTAACTCCAAAATCTATATTTCCATTCAAGACTCGTCTCCTGAAACTCAAACACACAGGTCTAGCTGTCCATAACATGTCTCCACTGGGGTATTTCAGAGCCCTTCAAACTCAGCCTGTTGAAGAATGAACACATGAGCTACTCCACTCAGCCTGCTTCTGCACCCTTCCTGTCTTGGTGAATTGCACCACTACTCCCAGCTGCCCAGCTCCTCCCTCTTCCAGAACCTCATGTCCCATCCATCACAAACTCTTGAATATTTCTGTGTGTTCATGATCTGCACCTAAACCCAAGCCACCACTGGCTTTCCTGGACTACAGTAGCTTCCTGGCTGGTCTTTCTGCCTGCAGTATACTCCGCCTCCAAGTCACTTTCCATTTTGCAAATGGGTGATAATTCAAAGACATTTGCCTGTTTAAAACAGTTTGAGAGATGATAGCTAAAATCATTCATCGAGGGGTGAAGTCCCTTTATGGTGTAGTCCGAATGGAAAAAAGTCTGGGAATCAGAATTAATGAAAAGTGGCTGAGCTGAAATGAAATGTGAGGCCCAGGGAAGATTTGGGAGAGACCATGAGAGTATTTTTCCATATTCTATGGCCTGATGTTTTTCACATGTTTACCTCATCTAAATGTAATTCATTTGGGAGAATAAAGTAAGCGTCTAAGTTGACCTTTTAAGACAATAGTTAAAATTAGTAGCCAACTGCAACATATACAATATATGACATATTCCTTTACATAATATAAAGATAAATTCAAAATGAGCACTTGTGAGGCTCTCTGATTTTCAGCTTATTCTCCTGAGCAGATACCACAAATGTTTGATTACCACCTTTATAGCAGGTTTTAATATTTTATAGCATTTGTGTCTCCTCACCACCCTTTCTTTTTTAAAATGTCATGTTTATTCATGGCCGTTCTCTTCTGAATACATGGAAATTAGTTAAAAAGAATCTAGTACCAGTAGTCACTAAGTAAATGTTCACTGTTATTATTAGTATTATTTCTTATTAGGTTTATTCCATCAGATGAACTTTAAAATAATTCTGGCAATCTCAAAAATATGAAGAAGAGGAAGCTTAATCCCATTTTCATTGATTATTTTAGTCCTAACAATTAATTTTAGGAAACCATCCATCTCCCACTGCATCAACATGGAATGCTTCTCCATTTATTGTTTCTATCTTTTCATAAAATAAATGATTGCTTTCCTCTAATATGTTCTGTACTTTCCTTCTTAATATTATTTTAGGCAGGAAAATCTTTGGCTTCAATAAACAGAAATGCCACTCAAACTAACAAGAAAAAGAGATTTTATTGTAAGAATATAGCTCATGGAACTCAAGGAATTCAAAGACAGAACACAATATAGACAAGCACCCCAGGGGCTGGAATAAGACAGCCAGGGCCAAAGCTCTTCTTCCCACTCTCACACACACACTCTCTCTCTCTCTCTCTCTCTCTCTCTCTCTCTCTCTGTGTGTGTGTGTGTGTGTGTGTGTGTGTCTCCTCCCTCCCCCTCCCTCTCTTTCTCCCTCTCTGTGTCTCTCTCTTTCTCTCTCTCTCTCCTCTCTCTCCCCCTCCCTCCCCCTCCTTCTCTCTCCCTCTCTCTCTCCCCCCTCCCTCCCCCTCCCTGTCTTTCTCCCTCTGTCTCTCTCTCTCTCTCCCCCCCCTTCTCTGTTTCCCTCTCTCTCTCTCCCTCTTTCTCCCCCTCCTTCTCTCTCTCTCTCTCTCTCTACCCCCCTCTCCCCACTCCACCCGGCAACATACACACACTGTCTCAGTCTCTGCTCTGCTTGGTGAATCCACTCCGGTCCTGAGTGTCTCTCTTCAGACCAACTTCTCGATTTACTCAAGGTGTCTGCTTCTCTGTGAATGCAGCTGGCACAGGGATTTGGTTTGTTGTGGTCCATTTTCCCACGAACTGTGCATGAATTTTCACCTCCGTGCCACCCTCCCCACCACCACTGAACTAGCCTGTACAGTCTCTGTGTCTCTTAATTCAAATTCAGCAGAGAATTGGTGGCAGGTGTGGGTCAGTCACTTCGCTCCGGGACCCATTGGTTTGGGATGCGAGAGAAGTGCACAAGAGCCACGAGACAGCAGGGTGGTGTTTGCGTCATGTGACGCTGAGGCCGCCCCTTCCAGGGCAACGCACAGGTGGCAGGGCCCCTAAAAGTGCAGTCAATAGGTCTGAAAATGATCGACGTGGCTAATGGCATTCCTAGACATCACACACACATTTATCATAGCAGGATTTATCTTTCGTTATATTACCCACAAGTTGTTCCCAAATATGGTAATAATCTTGACATCTATGTAGTTATTACACATCCAGCAATCAAATTCAATCATTTTTAACTTGATTCCTTTTAGAATTTTCTGTGCTAACATTTAAAATACTGATTCCTTTTTTTCTCTATTTTATTCTAGTTACCATATTGTTGTTGTAATTGCTTGGATTTTTCAGAATAGTAATAAATAATAATGGGAATCCTAGCCATTCATGTTTTTCTATGTTTTTAACAGGATTTCCTGTAATGTTTCACTATTAAATACCATGCAGGAAATTAGGAAATAATATCCCAACCCAAGATAAACGGAGCTAACAGCATACATGGGACAAGGTAAGACATGAGGACCAGCTTGCAACTCCAGACCTGGGAAGACCCCATGAGAAGCGGGATGGGGAGAGGGTGGGGACAGTCATGGGCAGGCTGGGAACTCCCTCTGCTCACTAAGCCTGTGGGAGCAGGACCCTGGAGACCCCAGGTTTCACACAGTAGCCGTACAAAGCAGACAGTCAGAAACACAGACAGCTTCTTCCCAAGGTGGTGGGGCAGGCCAGTAAGCAGGTGGCAGAGCCTCAGCATGAAGGCCAGCCAGAGAGTGGAACGCCGAACACCAGCCCCTGGGGTTCTGCTGGCATCACCAACTCCCACCATGCTAAGTGGAATTGGGTGGAGGGGAGTTGGGAAAGGATAGAAGTGATATGCTATGGAAATCCTTACAGTTTATGCTATTACAAAGTTGAGTTTTAAAACATTATACTGTGCTATTAGAAAAAAAATCCTTTTTTTATAGTCTTTATTCTTCTATGGTCATATCTTTTTATTTTGTGGATGGGCTTAAGCTGGCTTAGTTGGTTCTAACGTGATTTGATTAGCACTATACTATAGCCTTTCTCAGCGAATTATAATCTTCTGGAACAATAGCCATGGCTTCACAGCTTTTACATTCTTCACAGCAGCTGCTATTTGGCTGTGTCTATGATAGGCATTCAATAAATACTTACTGAACACAATCAAAAATTCTAAAAAGTATTGATACCTGGAACCCACTACTAACCTGGGTCATCCTCACATAAATCCTTCCTATTGGCATCAAGTGCAATGGTGGCCAAGAGAATGTGAATAGGCTGATACCAACCACTCTCTGTCCCAGTTTGGAAAACATCAGCCTGTAGCACAGTGTGACCCAGGAAACATGCCAGAGTGTGTGTGTGTGTGTGTGTGTGCAGTGCAGGTGAATGTGTGCAAGTGAAAGTAAATGCTGATTTTATTTATAGGATTTTATTTTTGTTGAAAAGGGAAATGGGGAAAGGATGATCCTAAAAGGCTAAAGCATAAAAGCTTGTAAGAGAGCCTTTCAGGCTTCACTTACAGTAAACTTATTTCTGCTTTACATATCATTTTAATAATCTTGGGGTCTGTGAAGTTTTACATCAAATGTTTTATATAATATCCCTTATCTTTAAAATAAAATCAAAATCCAAAAACATCTGCCATCTACAGTTCTTTTGCAAGAACTGGAATGTGTGCTGCAAAGGAAACGATCAACAGAGTGAGGAGGCAAACTACAGAATGAGAAAATATCCGCAAACCATCCATCTGGTAAGGGGCCAAACATCCAAAATACATGAGGAACTCAAGCTACTCTGCAGCAAGAAAATAAAGAACCCGATTACAAAATGGGCAAAGGATCCAAACAGACACATCTTAAAAGACGAGATGCACATGGCCAACAGGTACATGAAAGATGCCAACTTCTCAAGTCAGCAGCAAGATCCACATGAAAACCACCAGATATCACCATGCACCTGTTAGAAGGTTATTACGAAAAACACAAATGGCAAGTGTTGGCAAGGATGTAGAGAAGGGGGAAGCTTGCACATTGTAGGTAGGAATGTAAACTAGTACAGCCATTTTGGAAGACAGCATGGAGGTTCCTCAAAAAGTTAAAAGTAGCACTACCATACAATCCAGCAGTCCCACGGCTGGGTATAGACCCAAAGGAAAGGAAATCAGTATGCAGAAGGGAGACCTGCACTCCCAGGTTTATTGCAGCACTATTCACAATAGCCCAGATTTGGAATCAACCTAAGAGTCCAACGACGGATGAATGGATAAGAAATTGTGGTACATGGCCTGGCGTGGTGGCTCACGCCTATAATCCCAGCACTTTGGGAGGCCAAGACAGGCATATCACAAGGTCAGGAGATGAAGAACATCCTGGCTAACACGGTGAAACCCCGTCTCTACAAAAAATACCAACAAAATTAGCCAGGTGTGGTGGCACGCACCTGTAGTGCCCCAGCCTGGGTGACAGAGCGAGACAGAGAGGTCAAAAAAAAAAAAAAATTGTGGTATATATATGCAATGGGATATTATTCATCCTTAAGAAAACAAAAAAGGAAATTCTGTCATTTGTAACAATAAGGATGAACCAGGAGGACATTATACTAAGGGAAATATCCAGGCACAGAAACAAATACTGTGTGATCTCACAGTGAAATTTAAAACGTCAGTCTGATAGACATGGGAAGCAGAAAGGTGATTTACCCCAGAGGCTGTGGTGGTGGGGAGAGGACAGTGCTGATCCAAGGCCTCCCTTGGTGTGGAGGAAGAAGTTCTAGTGATCTAATGTACTTCATGGCGACCATAGTTAATAATAACATACTGTATATTTCAAAATTGCTAACAGAATACATTTTTAACATTCTTACCACACACAAGAAAAACAGTTGGTGAGGTGATCAATACATTAATTAGCTTGATTGAATCTTTCTACAACGTATTACCTAGATCAAAACATCACATTTTACCCCAAAAGTATACACAATTATTTGTCAATTAAAAATAATATACGGCCGGGCACGGTGGTTCACGCCTGTAATCCCAGCACTTTGGGAGGCCGAGGAGGGCAGATGACCTGAAGTCAGGAATTCGAGACCAGCTTGGCCAAAATGGTAAAACTCTGACCCTACTGAAAAATACAGACACTAGCTGGGTGTGGTGACGGGTGCCTGTAATCCCAGCTACAGTGTGTGGTGACGGGTGCCTGTAATCCCAGCTACTTGGGAGGCTGAGGCAGGAGAATCACCTGAACCCAGGAGGTGGAGGCTGCAGTGAGCCGAGATGGTGCCACTGCACTCCAGCCTGGGCGACAGAGCAAGACTCCATCTCAATAATAATAATGATGTAATATCTATTTTAAAAAGTAGAATAAGTAAATAAATACACTTTCGATAAAGATTTTTGATTAAACAAACAACTAGAATAAGTTTGGGACTAGGGATGGAATAAAACATTATTTTATCAGGAATCGGGAAGGCATTCTAATTCACCGAATGGAGGAGCGGAGTGGGCGAACCTGCACCGGGCATGCGCACACGTGAGACGTGCTGCCTGTGGCCGCTGGGAGGCCACGTCATAGCGGCGCGCCCCGGAGAGCTGCGAGGTGGCTCCGCGAGGTTTGGCTGGGGCTGGGCAGCCGCCGACCCGCCATGTTTGCTTCTCCCGCGCGCAGCCTCATGGGCCTGCGGTGAGATTTATGGTATCTATTATTGAGTTGTAGATCAGTCTAGATATTGCATGTCAGTGTAAACACCTTTTCACACTCTTCACCATATAACTTGTCATTTTTAATCTCCTACACTGATGTTAAACATCTCCTTACCATCAAACTGTAAATACAGCGTGGACCATTTTTCTACGTGACTAAAAAGAGTGATTGAAGAGATGATTAAAAAAAAAAAAATTCCTTGATTTATGTCACCTGAGGTTCCTCAGAAATATGCTATGATTTATATCCTAGCAGAGGCTGTCTGATTAGTTCACTCTGGGCTAAAAAGGCAAACCATTAAAGGCATTAAAATTGCAACAAGAACGTTATCTCCACAGTCAGCACAATAGTGACATCTTGTGCCTAGAACTCGGGAGATAGCGCAGCTCTGCCACTTCTCGGGTCAAACCTGGGGCCCCAGAACCAGCACATGGCCAACCACGACAAAGACTAAACTATTTAAAACGTTGACGGTTCCTCCATAGACGGACTGACCCCAGCAAGGGAGGCTACTTTTTGAGTTAGACTTTCCAGGTGCAGAACAGAACTGGGTGGTCCTGGCGCCTTTTCTCATCATACAAGAGAGTCGGCAGGTAAAAGAAAGAGCACTGTTTCCAGCATTCCAGGGTCAGGGTTCCAGCCCCACTCAGGCCAACTTTAAATCACGAGCCCGTTCTTCTTCTGTAAAGGCCTCAAGTCTGAGGTCAAACTTTTCATATTTACAGTTCTTGGATTATTTTCATTAGGAAGACTATTAAACGGAAATAGAAAACCTGTTGCATTGTCAGTTAACACATTTTGTATCACGTTAAGACAAAGACAGTGCCTCTCTGTCTCAAGGCGTCCTCGATAACACTAGCAGTTACCTATAGGCACAGACCCAAGCAACCACAGAACTTCAGCACAGCACACAGAAGGCCTTTCCGTGGCTCCCACACACCTGAAGGTCAGGTAGGGGTCAGCCGATCTAGGCTGGGTAAGCTAGAGCAGCTCGCCTCTGCCCCTCCAGTCTCTTCCTGGGAAGAGCGGGCTATCCTGGGCCAGTTCCCAACTCAAGGGAAGTGGGCTATCCTGGGCAAGTCCCCAACGAAAGGGAAGAATTCAAGAGGCTGGGGGAAAAAAAAGGCCTCTGAGTTCTAGGCTTATGAAGGTGCACCGGCACGTTGGCCCCCTTCCAAATGTCAATACAACTCACACATCTGAATCCAAAGTCCAGGGCAGGAAAATGCACACCACCCTTTCAGCAGGTGGAGCTGCAGAGTCACATGTGTGAAGTCATGTGAATAACCCTGAAGTCTAAGGAGGAAAAAGGAGGGAACGGAAAGGCAATCTACCACTCCACACTGGGAGAAAAGTGAACGGAAAGGCAGAGACCCCATCTGCATTTCCATTGTTCCATACACAGCAAACACTCCAACCAACCCAACTACCAGAACCCACTTATTTGATTTAATTTAATAAGTATTTGTTTTGACTCTGTCTGATCAAGGCTTGGTGGTAGGCCAGAATCGGGGAACTGGTTTACCCACCTCCTACTCAGGCCTCTGGACATGCACTGCCTGGCCAGAGATCACACCAGGCAATACGGGGGCATATGCATTCAATACTAATGAGGCTTCCTGCTCATTACACAGAACACCAGAAAACATACACAAGATAAGTCCAAGTTTCATTCAATCACTCTTTGAAAACACATCATCAAATTCAAATGAGTGAAGCAAATTGGTGTGTATTCCGAAGTAAAAAATTAAACATTTTCTTTTTGAACTTCAGCATGAAAGCCTGGATGTGAGAAACTTGGGAATACCTTAGTCAATAATTTGGATATAAAATTATTTTTAATTTGTTGGCACTGAGGTAATATTTTCTTTCTCAGTATGATGGCATTTTGATCCAAGCATGTGTTTGTGAATTTTGTGTTAGACTTACTCTATACCTGACACATTTCATGAATGGGCCGGAAAGGTCTCCTGACGTCAGTTATACGCCTGAGAAAACTCATTACTACAGCTTTTTAACAATTTTAAATTCAGGTGTTCCCTGTAGAGTAACAAATAAAATGCACACAGGGTCTCTTGGGGAGGAGGCTGAAAAACGTGACACAAAGCTGTTGTTGCCCAGGAAACAGACACAGCAGCAGAAAACCACGGGAGGGCCACCTCCCCACCCCCGTCATCGTTGGAAAGGCTCCTGTGCCGCAACTGCCGTCCTTCCAGCAGTCAGAAACCATGGAAGTGAACGTGGATGATGATGAGGATGAAGGGAAGGGGTGGCTGCACGGTGAGATTTCTCATCCTTCAGAAACTGGGTCTTTTCCAAGCTCTGAAAGACTCTCTTGGAGATGCATGTTGCACTAAGGAGCAAAGTGACAACATCCAAAATGTGCTTTCCTCAGTTCAGCCGAGAAGTTGTACACACATCGGGTCAATATGGCAAGAACGCTCACCAGTGATGATCTGTGCCTGTGTGCTCCTCACAGCACTCTCCAACCCTCCCTCTGCACTTCAGCCTTTTCCAAATAAAGACGTTTTAAAAATTCAAAAATAAATAAATGTCCTCTTGCGTGCTTCTTGCCAAGATGTCATTATAGCATCAGTTTTGAGGTTCCCTCTCAGGCCCAAACATTTACCACGACAGATAAAATCTACCAATTGCACCACCCCCTGCTTCCCACCCCCCCCCCCCCAAAAAAAAAACATGATCAAGCTCAAATTTAGCTAAATAACTCTATGAACCAAAGGTGATACAAAAATGGAAAGCTGGCTGGGCGCGGTGGCTCATGCCTGTATTCCCAGCACTTTAGGAGGCTAAGGTGGGTGGATCACTTGAGGCCAGGAGTTCAAGACCAGCCTGGACAACATGGTGAAACCCCGTCTCTATTAAAAATACAAAAATTAGCTGGGTGTGGTTGTGCACGTCTATAATCCCAGTTACTCAAGAGGCTGAGGCAGGAGACTTGCTTGAACCCAGGAGGCAGAGGTCGCAGTGAACTGAGATGGTGCCACTGCACTCCAGCCTGGCAACAGAGCGAGACTCCGTCTCAAAAAAAAAAAAAGGAAAGCTGAGAGTCGTAGAGTTTGAAAACAGCACAACAACCATGACACAGCATCCCTGAGGTACCAGGTAAACCAGGCTCACAGACGAGCAGCGCCAGAGGAGGGTCCCACCCGTTTAACGCAGCCAGCAACGTTAACACTAGAACCAGAGCGGGAACGTGCAGGACAAAGTCACTGCCATTCCTGCTTCTGCTCACACATGCAAGAATTCCAAACTCAATATTAGCACATCAGCCGTGTATACAGATCATTTATCGTGGCAATGTGGGATTTAACCTAAGAGTGTAAAATGGTTGGACGCCAGAATATCTACAAAGTAACCACTAAGTTAACCTAACAGATTAAAGAAGAAAAGACATACGCTCTCCTCAGTTGATTCAGAAAAATCATTGTATAAAATTAACAATCATTCATGTGTTTAAACAATATAGAACATAGAAAGGAACTTCTTAACTTTTTTTTTCCAAAAAAAAAAAGGGGGGATAATCAAAAACTCCCAGCAGGGCATGATGAAATTTCAGCTCACTTCTAGGTGCCTGCCTAATTCTTCAAATCATTATAGGGTTGCTTTTCCCTTGCAGCTTCCAAGAGGACAGTTATTTATTATTAATGTTTTAAACTGTTTTTATTTGGAAAAAGCTCAAGTTGCTGATGCGGGAGGTTGCTTGTGGTGAGCTAGTGCTCCTGCCAATATTAAATAGAAAATCTGGGGAAAAAACCACCCCCAAAATCTGTTTGAAAGCATCGAAGCACCACGGAGGCCCCACGGACTTGAGAGAAGGGTAAACCCCCCGGAGAGGGGGCCACATCCTGCAGCTTCTCCCATCAAGCCCTCTACTGAGTCTGATACAGAGCGAGACTGCAGTCTGCACAAAGGGCCAGTCCTGAGGCCGCGACTGAGAGGCAGAGACCCCACCCAGGTTTCGGCAGGCTCATGCGGGTGGAGAACTAAAATGAGAGACTCGAGGGACCAGGTTCCCCCTGGGAAGGGGAGAGATAAACCAGTCCTGGCAGGTGCAGCGTTTTCCTTCACACATACACTGCCTTCTGAGGCTGCAAGGGGTAGAAAGGCACCAAGCCAAGAAGCCCCAAGCCACAGTAGTGAGTATTTAGCAAGTTCTAGAAAAATCAAGGCTTGGAGATTAGCACCTGCTGAGAAGAGGGGCCTGCCGATCCCCACAGGCCTTTGGCTGAGACCCCAGGAGGGGAGGGGCACACGGAGCCCTGCTGAGGGCCCGGCCTCAAGTCAGCTTAGACCACAGTGAGGGAAAGGCGATCATCACCTCCTTGATCTGCCTCGCACAGAAAGCGTGAACCCTCTCTGGGAGGAGACAACACCCAGGGTCTCACAACTGTTCATATACAAGGTCTAGAATTCAGGGTGGGCAGGGGAATTCTGTGCACATTAAAGTGACAGAACTCAGTGACCAAAAGTCAGGGGAAACCAGTCAACAGAAATACACCCACCTTTGATGCACATATCGAAATTATCGGGTAAGGAATTTAAAATAGTTTACAGATATGTTCAAGGAAATGATGGAGAAAAGAAAGAAAAATGGGAAATCTCACCAGAGAATTGACATCTATTAAAAAGAACCAAATGGGAATTTTAGAAATGGAAAATATAATAACTGAAATTAAGAACTCAGCAGATGGGTTTAACAGCAGATGATACCCAGCAGAAGAAAGGGCCATGAACTAGAGTCTGGGTCAATGGAAAACATCGCAACTAGAGCACAGAGAGGAAAAGGGTGGGGACGGCAGAAGACAGCATGAGAGGCTGGCTGGACTTCAGGGAAATGGCATGATATGCATCGAACTGCAGCTCCAGAGAGAAGCCGAAGCCAGAAAAACCACTGTTTAAAGAGATCATCGGTAACATTTTCCAAAACTAATGAAAGACATCATCAAGGCAAGCCATACATTTATAAAGTTCTACAAATTCCACGCAGGATAAATAGAGGGTAAAGAAATGAAGCCCTCCACATATACTCTCCTTACAGGTAAGAAGTTTAAGGTGCAGCAAAAGCCGGCAGAAACCAGTAAGTCACAGCCTGGCAGATTTTTGCCATCCATAAAACCAACAAAAGATTAAAAACCACATTATATATTTTTAAAGTTGAAAAATCGATTTTTAAAAGAGAAGCAAATCACGTTCTTGTCCAAGTCTGGGAGGCCTCACATGACTGGACCAAGGACTGAGAGCACCTGCCGTCCCGTCCATCTGCCTGCACACCACCTGGTCCCCTCCTGGGCTCCTTCTCTCCCAGTACTTGGCTGGAAGCAGCAAGAAGACACCAGGACTCACCAAAGCCTTTCTTATTCCCAGAACTGCCTCTCCTGGAGCAATGGGTTCCACAAGCCACAGCCTGCCTTCTGGGTTCCAGGCCATGAGGGCAACACTTTCACCAAACGTCTTCCCAGGACCTCACAAGACCATCATATTCACAGCCCACGATGTCTGTTTCTTCACGCTTACCCCGACCACTGGGCCAACGCACATGTTGTAGGGTTTTATGACAGCGGATCCCCATCCGTAGGCTCACATTTCTAATTGCAAATACAGAGAGATGAATAAGCTGTCAGTGTACATCATGCTCATGTCACCGTCCAGAGCTCCGCGGTAGGTACATGACAATGGCATGATGCTGCTGGAGGCCCAGGCTGGCCCGGTGGCTCTGCCATGCTGGGTGCATGGCCGTCTCTGGGCAGAGGCGACAGCTGTCTCCACATCCTACCAGCTGAAAGGAAAAGCAGGTGTCCAGGCAAGGTGGCTTTTTCACCTCTGCCTTCTCACCAGCCCAGTCATATGGCTACACCAGTCGCGTGTATGTCTTAGAAACACAGTCAGCTTTCCAACCACTGCAGAAACAAGAAGGATGCAGAGGTGGAAGGAGTTCATAAGAAGTACCATGGGGCTGATTCTTCCATCCCACAGTCATATCCCCTCCCCAGGAGGCTGCCTGAGGAGAGCTGGGCTACACAGATCAAGGCTTTGACTCCTCCAGGCTCACGGCCACGGCCCCTCTCCTCCTCCTTGTCTACTGATCCATCTCTTTCTGCCACCAGGACAAAGTTATTTCAGGGACTTACCTCTTCTGACCCTTGACTTACTTCAGTGCCAACTTGCTAAGCCCTGACAGGTCTCCCCAGCCCCAAATCCAGGGAGGAAAAGGCTGAGGTGCTGGTTCCCCCCCAGGAGACCCTGGACTCCTTCTACCATATAGTAACCCCTTCCCCAAGCCCTGCATCCTCAAGGAAGAACTGAGTAGGTGTGTCCAACTAAGGTCCTGATAGTTAATTTTGCCAAGGTGGGGGTTAATTAAGAGACATAAATTTATCAGGCAACGTAGATTTCCTCTGTGGCAATCTCCTGCATCTATCCATAAAGAAAAGTAACTAGCACATCTTTTGTCTACACACACACACACACACACACACACTCCACACTGAGGCATTCCATTACACTTATTACACACTGTATGCCACCCAAGGACATAAAAGAAGACTTGAGAGAATTTACACCTGTTGCTCCTAAATGAAGAAATTCAGCTCTCTAAAATATCAGTTCTCCCTAAATTAAAAACATCATTTCTATCCAAAGCTTAATGAAGTTACTTTAGGAATTTGGGAAAAAAAGATTTGAAAATTCTTCAGGAATCTTATATACATACAAAAAGAAGAGCAATTAGGGAAAGTGGTGCCAGCAGATAATAAAACCACACATTGGAACAGTCTAGAACAGGCGGAGGAAATACAGCTCCCTGAGACTGACATCAAAGCAGAACCCATACATATTGGTTGATGTGAAAATGTGAAACATCTGCATGCCAAAAAGAAAACACTGTTTATTGATGAAAATGCAAATAGTCTTATAATATATTGAAAGGGAAGGGCTGGTGATATAAAATCATTAAATCCTCATCAATCATAGGAGGAAGTGGAAAGACATTGTCCAAATTGCTAAAATCAAGGAGCTGCAGAATACTCGGATAGCAAGGACTAGGGTAAAGGGAGTGTTACCTCAACACTGGCTAAAGAAGTTTCGCTCATTCACCGCTGGGAGTGTGAGAAGTATGGCTTGTTACCATTTTCTTCACTGAGTCTAGCAACATACAGACAAGCATATATCCATCTACTTTTCTATCTGTTCCTATCCCAAAGAGCAAAAATCACCTTATATAAGCACTCAGTGTGTACAAACAGAAGGGTCTTATTAGTTTTAAGTGTCCAAAGAAAGAATTAAAAGTAAAATAAAAATGGGCCTGAGATGACAGACTCTGGCACAATGCCATGGCATCTACTACACAGAATGAGATAGAACTATGCCAACGGGCTTGGGGGAATTTCTGTGCCTGTTTTTTTTTTTTTTTTTTTTTTTTTTTTCCACATTTTTTTTAAGAAATTTATGTGCCAGGCACAGTGGCTTGCACCTGTAATCCTAGCACTTTGGGAGGCTGAAGCAGGTGGATCACTTGAGGCCAGGAGTTTGAAACCAGCCTGACCAACATGATGAAACCCCATCTCTACTAAAAATACAAAGAAGTTAGCCAGGCATGGTGGCAGGCACCTGTAATCCCAGCTACTCAGGAGGCTGAGGCAGGAGAATCACTTGAACCCAGGAGGCAGAGGGTGCAGTGAGTGGAGATCGTACTACTGCACTCCAGCCTGGATGACAGAGGGAAACTCTGTCTCAAAAAGAAAGAAAGAGAGAGAGAGAGAGGGAAAAGAAAGAGAGAAAGAAAGAAGGAAGGAAGGAAGGAAGGAAGGAAGGAAGGAAGGAAGGAAGGAAGGAAGGAAGGNGAAGGAAGGAAGGAAGGAAGGAAGGAAGGAAGGAAGGAAGGAAGGAAGGAAGGAGAAGAAAGAAAGAAATGAAAGAAAGAAAGAGAGAGAGAGAAAGGAAGGAAGGAAGGAAGAAGAAAGAAAGAAAGAAAAGAAAGAAAGAAAGAAAGAAAGAAAGAAAGAAAGAAAGAAAGAAAGAAAGAAAGAAAGAAAGAAAGAAAGAAAGAAAGGAAGGAAGGAAGGAAGGAAGGAAGGAAGGAAGGAAGGAAGGAAGGAAGGAAGGAAGGAAGGAAGGAAGGAAGATGAAAGAAAGAGAAAGAAAGAAAGAGAGAGAAAGAAAGAGGGAGGGAGGAGGGAAGGGAAGGGGGGAAGGAGAGAAGGAGGGAGGGAAGGAAGGAAGGAAGGAAGGAAAAGAAACAAGAAAGAAAAGAAAGAAATTTATGTAAGCATAAGAAAAAATAAGATGTAGTGAAATACATAAAATATGAATGTATTTATATAAAAGAATGAACTAAAAAATACACCAGAATATTAAGTGTGCATGGAGAAACAGATGAAAGTTTACACACTATAGTTTTCATAATTTTGGTGTGGGGCTGAGAGAGAATTTCAGAGGGATATTAAGATGCAAAATGAACAGAGAAGTAGAAGAAAAAATATGAAGTTGCATGAAATAATTTCATCTGCATAAAATCATACAAGTTTGAATCTCTCCCGAATGCTGATGTTTGTTATCACAGGTGGTGCGTATCTAGGTGGAATTCACTTTCTCCTAACACTTTTGTCCAAATGTTTTGCAAGGAAGATGTCTACAATATTATGCTATGATGTAATCAGAAAATAGTTTTGGGTGTGCAAGACATATGAATCAAATTGAATCTAAAGTAGAAGAAAATAAAGAGTTAAAAACAAACAGAAAATAGACAAATAATAAAGGAATATTGGTAATTTTTTGAAAGATCAGTAAAAATTATTAATTTTAGTTAGAAAAAAAGAGAAAACACAAATTGCCTATATCAGGAATAAAAGAGGAAATTTCATGATAAATATTACAGATATAAAACAGATAACAGGGGACTAGTATGAACTACCTTATCACAACAATTCAACAATTTAAGTGAAAATGATGATCTCTATGAAACACACAAAATACCTACTTAAGAAGAAATAAAATGTAAAGAGATGCAAAAAAGAAAGAAAACTGATTTAATAATTTAAAGCCTTCCATACATTTAAGCACAAAAATTTTAAAAATTAAAAAATAAAGCCTTCCTACAAAGCCTTTCTACAAACTCCCAGACCTATAGGACTTCAGTAAATTCTATCAAACTTTTAAGAAAGTAAAGGAAAAAGAACCCCTTTCCAACTCAATTTTGTGAAACCAGTTATACCCTGAAATCAAAACCAGAAATATCACAAGAAAAATCTAGGGACTATATCCCTAGTTTAAGTGTAGCCAAATATTAGCAAATTTAATTCAGCAATATATAAAGGGATAGGAAAAAAGAGTAATACACTGTTGGCCAATATCAGTATCATAAATAATAATAAGCACTTAGAAAACCAGAAACAGAGGGGTCCTCCTTCAACCTGCTTGGACATGTCTAGGTGAAGCCCACAGCTATCATATTTAATGTTGAAAAACTGAATGCCTTCCCCTTAAGACTGGCAACCCCAGGCAAGGAAACCATTGGCACCACTCCTAATCAATATCATCCTGGAGGTGGTAGCCTCTGCAGTCAGGCAAGAAAGAGAAATTAAAGGCACACAGATTGAAAGTTTAAAAGAAAATTCTTTATTTGCAGATGACATTATTGGATATATAAGAAATCGTAGAAACTCTATAAGGAAAAATAGTCCAACAAGTGAGTTTAGCAAGGTCTCAGGATATAGGGATAGCATTCAAAAATCAATTTTGCATCTCTATATACAATAAACAATTAAAATTTTAAAGTTTTTAAATGACATTTATAAAAACATCCAAAAATCTGCAGTATCTAGAGATTAATCAGTACAAGTCCTGTGCTTTGAAAGTTCTAAGAGATCACTTAGAATAGCTAAAGAAGAGCAAAATAAATGGAAAACTGTACCATGATCATGAACTTGAGGGATTAAATGGCAATTCTGTCCAAACTGATGAATGGATTCAATGTTATTTCGATCAAAATTCCAACTTTTTTTAAATTATCAAGTTGATTCTAAAGTTTATAAGGAAATGTAATTAAGCTGTTTTACAAAAGAACTTATACTACCTGATTTCAATACTTACTATAAAGCTATAATAACTAAGACAGTAGGGTAATGATGTAAGTATAGACATACAGATCCAGGAAACATAATGGAGTTCAGAAATAGACCACACTAAGATGGCCAATTGGTTTCTAACCAATGGGCTAACGCAATTCAATAGAGAAAGAAAATCTCTTCAATAAATGATGCTAAAATAACTGGATATCTGGTCTTACCTCACCCCACAAAAAATTAACTCAAAATGAATAGACCTGAGCCTAAACCAAATTCACATCTCTTCTAGTATATATAAGATAACATCATTATGATTTTTGGTTAGGCAAAGAAGTTTTAGTAAACACAAAAAGCTTATATTCTTTTCTTTTTGAGACGGAACCTCCCTCTGTTGCCTAGGCTGGAGTGCAATGGCACAATCTCTGCTCACTGCAACCTCCACCTCCCAGGTTCAAGCGCTTCTCCTGCCTCAGCCTCCTGAGTAGCTGGGATTACAGGCATGCGCCACCACACCCGGCTAATTTTTTTCATATTTTCAGTGGAGACAGGGTTTCAGCACGTTGGTCAGGTTGGTCTCAAACTCCTGATTTCATGATCCACCTGCCTTGACTTTCCAAAGTGCTGGGATTACAGGCGTGAGCCACCGTGCCCGGACAAAAAACTTATATTCTAAAAGAAAAAATATGGTAAGTTGGACTTCATCAAAATTATAAACTTTTACTGATCAACAGACATTGTTAAGAAAACAAGACAGAAAACCACGGATGGAAGAAATTATTCTCCATACATATATCTGATAAAGGCCTGATAGAATTTCAGAACAACATAATTCAACAACAAGGAAATAAGTAACCTTTAAAAATAAATGAAAAAAGACTTGAACAGATATTTCACCAAAGAAGAGATTATGCACAAATGGCCAATGAACACATGACAAGATGTTCGACGTCATCAGTCACTAGGGAAATGTGAGTTAAAGCTGTGACAGGCTCCCACCACACAGCCGCGGGACGGGTAAATGGAAAGATCCTTCGGCGCCAAACATTGGCGAGGAGGGAGAGCAGGTGGAACACGCATATGCCGCGGGTGGGAAAGAACAATGATAAACACTTTGCAAAACGGATGGGCAGGTTTGTTTGGTTTTTCATTTGTTTGTTTTAACATGCCCTTACTATACAGCCTAGCAATTCTACTCTTGGGTATTTACCTAAAACGAGAAAAAATATCCACACAAATACTTGTAACCCAAATGTTCGTAACAGTTTCATTCATATCAGCCCAAAACTAGAAACAACCGTCATGTCCATCGACATTTGAATAGATTTTTTAAACTGTAGTATAGTCACACTGCTCAGCAATAAAAAGGGAAACTCTATAGACATATGTAAAAATATGATGAATTTTGAAAACATGATGCTAAGCAAAAGAGGCCAGACACTAAAGATGACATGCTATACGATTCGATTTGTATGAAACTAAAGAAAAGACAACTCTGATTCAGAGAGAAAGATAAGTGGCGGCCTAGGGCCAGGGTGGGCCAGGGGCTTGATGATAGGGAAGGGGCACCAGGGTGTCTCCTGCAGTGATGAATATATTCTAAGTCTTGATTTCAGTGGAGGTTACACCAGGGTACATATTAGTACACTCAAAACGAATGCATGGCTGGGAGCACTGACTCACACCTGTAATCCCAGCACTTTGGGAGGCCAAGGCGGGCAGATCACGAGGTCAGGAGTTTGAGACCAGCCTGGCCAATATGGTGAAACCCCATCTCTACTAAATACAGAAAAATTAGCTGGACGTGGTGGCAGATGCCTGTAATCCCAGCTACTCAGGAGGCTGAGGCAGAATTGCTTGAACCCAGGAGGTGGAGGTTGCAGTGAGCAGAGATCGCATCATTGCACTCCAGCCTGGGCAGCAGAGTGAGACTCCATCTCAAAAAAAAAAAAAAAAAAAAAAAAAGAATGCATTTGCTATATGTAAGTTATAGCTCGATATAGTATTTTTTAAAGAAATATGTGAAGTACTTGATATGTATTAGGATTAGGTGCTCACAAAATGGTATATGTAAACAGTACAATTGTAAAATGAAAGAAATGGCAGCATAAGCCCACAATTCAGAGACAGGGGGCCAATTGTAGCATAGAGGCAAAGAGCCTAAGCCCTGCAGACCCCCTCTCTGAGTCCCAGGGCTACCACTTAGTAATGGTATGACCTTGGAAAGGTTATTTAGCCTCTCTGGGCCTCGCTGTCCTGGTCTGAAAAAGAAGCCTGCCATAGTATACACTTCATAAAGTTGCGTAAGACAGTCCCAGTTCAACAAATGCTTATTGTTTGCTTATGATATTCCTGGGAATATTTATCACAATCTAAAGTCAAAAATATTGAGGCCAAGCACAGTGGCACCTGCCTGTAATCCCAGTGCTTTGGGAGGCCAAGGCAGGAGGACCACTTGAGGCCAGCAGTTCAAGGCTGCAATGAGCTGTGATCACACCACTGCACTCATTCCAGCCTGGGCAACAGAGCGAGCCCTGTCTCTAAGAAATAAAGAGAGAGAGAGAGCGAGTGAGAGAGAGAGTAAGCAGAGCTGAAGATATCGACGATGAAGAGAGGAGCATAGAGCTGAGGAGGACTAGCAAGGGATGCTGCATTTTCCCATAAACCCTTATATATGCTTTGATTTTTAACCAGATGTTGATAATACCTTATTTTTTCAAATTTAAAAAGATAGGATAGAAAAAAAAATACAAATATATCAACAAATAAAAACGATGACAAATACATGAAAAAACAGTTTACAAGAGAAGTATGCATATGAAACAAGAAATTCTTACAAAAGAATTTCTATGCATATGAAACATTACTAATAAAGAACATTACTAATAAAGAAGATAAAACAGGGTATCTTTTTTTGTTTTACTGGATTGGCAAAGATCTAAAATAATGGCAAAGAATTTGAAGAAACAGGAGTTTTTATGTTGTTGGAAGGAGTGAAAATTGTTACAAGCTTTTTTGGAGAGAAATTTAACAATATACGTCAAATTTTAAAAATCTGTATGATCTTTTAACAGTGACTATGCTTCTCAGAATTAACCCTTAGATCAGACAAGTTGAGCTGGGCACAGAGGCTCATGCCTGTAATCCTAGCACTTTAGGAGGCCAAGGTGAGCAGATCACTTGAGGTCAGGAGGTCAAAACCAGCCTGGCCAACATGGTGAAACCCCATCTATACTAAAAATACAAAAACTTAGCCGGGCATGGTGACGAGCGCCTGTAATCCCAGCTACTTGGGGGGCTGAGGCAGGAGAATCACTTGAACCCAGGAGGCGGAGCTTGCAGTGAGCTGAGATCAAGCCACTGCACACCAGCCTGGGTGACAGAGCGAGACTCCATCTCTGAAAAAAACAAAAGACTTAGACAAGTATGAATATTTAAGAATAGCCAATACAAAATTGTTTATGTTTGCAAAACTAAAAGCTGGCAACAAACTGAATGTTAAACAATATAATTAATATTAAAATGATATAGTTAAATTACAATATATCTATGACATTCACACAATGGAATGATTGATAGTCAACAATGATGGTATAAATCTATATTTATTGAATTAGAAATATGTTCAAACTATAATATGATATGTAAAATCCAGGTTATAAAATAGCATGCCTGGTATAAACAAATTTAGTTTTCTTTGGAAGTGCATTTGTATGTTTTCGTGGCAAAAGAAAAAATCTGAAAGGATTTTTACCAAAATGATAATGATGATTATTAATGGACAGTAAGATCTGAGGGATTTTTTTTTTTTTTTGAGACGGAGTCTCGCTCTGTCGCCCAGGCTGGAGTGCAGTGGCCGGATCTCAGCTCACTGCAAGCTCCGCCTCCCGGGTTCCCGCCATTCTCCTGCCTCAGCCTCCCGAGTAGCTGGGACTACAGGCGCCCACAACCGCGCCCGGCTAATTTTTTGTATTTTTAGTAGAGACGAGGTTTCGATCTGAGGGATTTTTACTTTTTACTTTAAAGTTGTCTCTGTCACATAAACTTTTTATAACGATCATATGTTAATATTTAATCTGCATTTGTAGTTCTAGATGTTAGGATGTGCTGGAGAAGGCTCAAGTTCTTGCCTCTCCAACATCAACTCCTTACAAAAGTTAGTGTTGTAAAACATTTTACATTTAGCAAAAGACTGTAGTCTGTTCCTATTATTCTTTGTTTTTTTTTGTTTTTGTTTTTGTTTTTGTTTTTTTGAGATGGAGTCTCGCTCTGTTACCCAGGCTGGAGTGCAGTGGCGCAATCTCCGCTCACTGCAACCTTTGCCTCCCGGGTTCAAGGGATTCTCCTGCCTCAGCCTCCCAAGTAGCTAGGACTACAGGTGCCCGCCACCACACCCAGCTAATTTTTGTATTTTTAGTAGAAACGGGGGTCTCACCATGTTGGCCAGGCTGACCTTGAACTCTTGACCTTGTGATCTGCCAGCCTTGGCCTCCCAGGTTCCTATTATTCTTTTGTGCCCACAATGATGAACACACCTAGTGATTCAGACCTCAGGAAGCCTGGCCTCATCTCATGCTCTGATCTCATCCACACTGGCCTGTTGCCTGGTTAATGAGCTGTGATATCACAGCTTGTGAGGATGCATACTTGAGCAGGGATGAGACACTAGACAATATTAGAGTCAACGCAAAGAAAAGAAATAAATACATTCCAAAGAGCACAGAAGGAAAAAAATCTTAGGTATAATGGTTTTTTTCATAAAAGCATTCTAATTTTCTGAGTATATATTATAGTAATGTTTTAGTTTAAATGTTTTTTGATACAGAATTTTGCTCCGTTGCCCAGGCTGGAGTGCAGTAGTGTAATTAAACTTCAGCTTATGATCATCTAATCTTAGAAAATAAAGTTAAGAAGATGTTAGCTAATATATTAGAATATTTTCCACAAAAGAAGGTGATCTTTGTCCCCTGAAAAGCAGAACCAAAAGTGGTTCCATGTATGTTTCAGAGTCATATAAATGTGGACCACTGTGGAGGCAGCAGGACCTGCTCAGAGGAATGTTTGGAGCGTTATCATTTTTATTCCTAAATCCTCAAATGAGATAAAGTAGGCATCAAAATAGATTCCCGGCCTCTGCTGGGATCTTGGGGAGCTAAGCCCCATCTTCTGGTGTGAGCAGCCTAGGCCAGGTGACCAAGTCACAAGCAGGCCCATTTCTAACACAGAGGTGGGGGTGTCTGCGTGACTCAGGGGTGCATCCTGCAAGAAGACAGGGACCTGCTCAGGGGCTGTGACCACTCCAATGCACAAGCTGCTTGCTTTTGGCCAACTGGACTCCAGCAAGCTTCTTCACTGGGAGCTACAACCGCCTGAAAATGATGACTCAGCCACAGGCATGGCCAGGGCCACAGCTCGCGTCTGTCCGTGCCAGGGAGGCTGTCCCTCAGGGCAATGGGCAACTGGAGCCTCTCCTGTCCTTGACTGCCTGGGCTGCCATAGCCAGGTGATGGCCTTCTCATCCAGGCACGGTGACTTGTGTCACCAGAGCGAGGGAGAATGTTTCCCATGCTAACCACGTTTGTCACTTTGTAAAACATTCTGATGCGTATAAAGCACGAATTTGGGAATCTCCAAGCTTGGCTGACTTTGTAAAAGGAAAAGGTAAGAGATAAATGTGGACTCTGCCAATCCAGCACCGTCTAGGAGAGAGGACACTTTGAGAGCCCCACACCTCTCGGGAAAGGCAACCCAAAGGGGAACTGGGCGTTGGGGTTCCAGGCAGTGGGGTCCCAGTGTCCTCATCCCAGGAGTGAGACCACTCCCACTGGATGCCAATAAAGCCTCTGAGGACAGCATTCGCCTCCTTCCCTCTCGGGATTCCTGTTCACTGAGCAGAGCACTCGCTCCACAGTCTCCCCTGGTATTCCGAGCCCTTCCACTGTTGCTTTGCCTTATAAATTAATAAAGCAGGGCTGGGCATGGTGGCTCACACCTGTCATCCCAGTACTTGGTGAGGCCAAGGCAGGAGGATCTCTTGAGCTCAGGAGTTTGAGACCAGCCTGGGCAACATAGTGAGATCCCCGTCTCTGCTAAAAACTTTTTAAAAAAATATTAAAATTAGTTGAGTGTGATGGCGCACCTGTAGTCACAGTTACTTGGGAGCCTGAGGAGGGAGGATCACTTGAGCCCGGGAGGTCAAGGCTGCAGTGAGCCATGATCGCATGACTGCACTCCAGCCTGGGCAATGGAGCAAAATTCTGTATTAAAAAACAAACAAAGCAAACAACAACAACAACAAAGCAGCATTCTGATTTCATGCATGTGGCTCGTGAGTTTATTTAGGATAAGTTTGTCCCTGGGATTGGCAAGACTTTCAGGTTAGACCCAGAGCGCCAGGAAATCATGATGGCATCCCGCAACACCTGTTGGGAGACAGTGAGCAGAACTTCCCTTGGTCGCCCCCAGAGGCTACCATGAGTCTGGGAATATTGTGACTTTCTCTCCGAGGATAACCCCACTCCTACAAGTGGCATGGAGGTCTCTGCCACCTGGCTCAGCCCAGCTCCTGGCCTCAAACCGCAGCTTTCTTATGCTGCACTTCCCAGCAACTCACAACTACTTGTACCCCACACACCTGCCCATGCGTGTGCATCCGCCCATCCCACCCACACAGCCTTATTTACAAGCGGGTCCTGAGCCTGCGGCTTCCTAAAACACCTACCCCCGATCGCACCACAAGCTCCCTTGGCTTTCAGGTTTTGGCAACATCACTTCCTCTTTATTGCGGCCAATCCCACTGCCCCAGCCACCTGAGCACTCCCTGTCTCCATCTCCTCCGTCGTCATCATTTTATTACAATATTTAGTGTATCTGTCTCCTCCCAGATTGTGAGCTTCCAGAGATGAGCAATTCTATCACTTTCAGATGCCTGGGATTTGCGACCTACTAAGTACACGTATTGTAGGTGTTTCTCAAATGTGAAATGAGTAGCTACAGTAAGATTTATTATCTATGTATCGGAGGAAAATGCAAATGCAGTGAGTTTCCAGGGTGTTTCCTCACAGCACCAGGAGCGAAATGTTGGAGGAGATGGAATGAGGTCTGAAGGAGCTTCCACCTGACCAACACTGGAGCCACCGGGAGGAGAGGGCTCCGCGCTCTCCCTCTCCTCTTCCCCCCTGTCCTGACTGCCGAGAGCCTCTCAGGAAGCAGCATGTGAGGAAGGTGTGAAAACGAGAGTCAGGGAGATGAACTCTAGGCATCCACCAGATCTGCTGTGAAGAAGGAAAGAGAAGGCAGGAAGTCACTGTGTGACTGCTGGAAGGAAAGAAAATTCCAGGGGCCAGCCATCCAGGGCAACTGTGCCTGGGTATCTGTTCATTTGCAAAAGTGCCTAAGTCTTCAATTACCTGTAAAATCAGACATACTTTCTCCCAACAATTTTTCTTAATTGGGTAAAGAAAGATATTAAATCCAATTTATAATATAATAAATTTTCCAAATTTGAAAAACTACTTTATATTCTCTACGGAAGAGTCAGGCTGGAGGAATCTTGCCTTAACTCACAGCTCCTACAGATTGCTTTTGACCATGAATATCTCATTTTATAGTCCCATTTTTCTAAGTGATATCCTGAACTAAGGAATAATTTAAATAATAAATCCATTTCAATTACTGTCCATTAGAAGACAGGAAAACATTAAGCCCAACCAAAGCTCATGGGAATTATGGTCGCCCTTGCAGGTGAAAATGAATTTAGTGCCGCCATAGGTGATGCCGCCCTCCTCTAGCCCACGCTCTTTCTTATGGAAAGAGCACTCCACATTCAAACGACATGCTTCTCTGTCATGCTTCTGAATGAAGAAACCATCATCTGAATTTTCCTAACACAAACTCAGACCCCATGACACAAAGTAACAACAGTGTGGGTCACAGAACTGTCTGATTCCCCGTCCCTTCCCACTCTCCTCTCCTCTCTCCTTTCTTTCTCTGACCTCCTTTGCTTGGCCATTCTACAACTCAGGAGACCTTCCCACATTTGCAGACAGAAGCGGACAACAACTTGTTGGGGGCTGGGAGGCCCAATGTCAAATCTCTCAGAGAATCTGATCGGCTCCACCCAGGTCAGTACCCGCCCTGGTCCACTCAGCTGTGCCATGGCCATCGGATCACACAAGTTGAACATCACTGATGGGTCAAGGCTCAGAAAAAGCAGCTGGTTCAGGGGTTAAGCAAGTGCTCCTGACAGTTACTTCATAGTCTCCCTAAAGCATTGTGGGAAAAGTACATTTTGAAATATAGACAGGTCCCAAATTACAACAGTTGACTTATAATTTTTCAACTTTACAATAGTGTAAAAAGGGAGATGCCTTCAGTGGAAAGCACACTTCAAATTTTGCATTTTGATCATTTTCCAGGCTAGCAATATACCGTAGGATACCCTTACACTGCCTAGCAGCATCTGCGGCTCCCAGACAGCCCCACGGCCATGAGGGTGAGCAGCCTACCCTCGATAATTTTGCCAACTATGGGCTAACAAGCATGCTCTGAGCACAGTTAGGGTAGACAAGGCTAAGCTGTGGTGTTCTGGAGGGTCAGTATATTAAATGTAATTTCGACTTTTGATATTTTCAATTTGAAATGGGTTTCAAGTTGAAGTTTCAATGGGTTTTACTGGAACGTGACCCCATCATAAATTGAGGAACATTTGTAATTATTTATGCCTACATCAATGAGAAGATGGAGAAGTTTATTTTTCTTGTTTCCTTATGATTATTAGCATACATGCATCTTAACTCTTTTTAGGCAGTGAGAAGCATGGGTAAAGATGGCCCAATTCCATCTTGTGTGAAGCTCTTATCATCACTCATGTTCAATTGGGATAAATAATTAAATAGCAATTATTTTGTTCTTCATCATTCACACTCATAATAATCATGGGAAATTCATCACGAATTTAGTAATTCCAAGGGGCTTTCAAGACGATTGATCAGAATCAGGAAGAGGAAATTGGCAAGGCTGATGAAAATGTACTTGTTTGTCCTGGAAAATGGCATCACACACATCTTTTTGTGTGATGGAGAATGGAGATGGACTTCCTCCTCACTATGCTGGCTCCTTCCTCTTCTCCTTCATTCTCTCAACCCTACCAGGCCCACTTCAAGGGCCATCAATGAGTCCCATAAGCCTCACAGGCAATCCACTGATTAAACTCTTTTTTCAGAGGATAATGAAGACAGGAACTATAAGTGGATTTAAGAATTATTGGGATAAAATGATAATATTAGAGCCATAAACTGCTACAGAGAGAAGCTATGATATATTTAATTCTTAAAGATGCTGAGTTTAGGGGTAATCCTCCAACCCAATCCTCCTATGAACAGAATTTAATTAGAAAACACATAGAAAGGGAGAAGATTTCAGACAGAGGGAACAGAAGGAATGAAACTGAGGAGAAAGGAATTTCGAGAAGCTGTGCTTAGGGGAAGGAAATAAAACCTGTTATACAGAAGAAAGAAGGATTTCTCCTTTGGCTGGATGTTATAGTCATGACACATCAGCTAAACATCACTCTTTCAGGAGGTCTTCCCTGAGTTGCCAATGTAAGTAGCTCCTGCCCACTCTGTAGGACATGCTGTCATTGCACTTACCACTACCTGATTTGGGAAAGGTGGGTGTATTAGTCCTTTTTCACATTGCTGTAAGAAACTACCTGAGACTGGGTAATTTATAAAGAAAATAGATTAACTGACTCACAGTTCCACATGGCTGGAGGGGCCTCAGGAAACTTACAATCATGGCAGAAGGCAAAGGGAAAGCAAGCATGTTTTACATGGTGGCAGGAGTGAGACAGAGCAAGGAAGAAAGTGCCACACTTTTAAACCATCAGATCCTGTGAGAATTCACTCACTATAATGAGACCAGAGTTGGGGGAAACCACCCCCGTGATCCAATCACCTCCTACCAGGTCCCTCCCCTGACACATGAGGATTACGATTTGACATGAGATTTGGGTGGGGACACAGAGCCAAATATTATTATTCTGCCCCTGTCCCCTCCCAAATCTTATGTCCTTCTCACATTTTAAAATACAATCATGCCTTCCCAACAGTCCCCCAAAGTCTTAACTCATTCCAGCATTAACTCAAAAGTCCAAGTCCAAAATCTCATCTGAGACAAGACAAGTCCCTTCCACCTATGAGCCTGTAAAATAAAAAACAAGTTAGTCACTTCAAAGATACAATGGGAGTGCAGGTATTGGGTAAATACTCCCATTCCAAAAGGGAGAAATTGGCCAAAACAAAGGGGTTACAGGCCCCATGCAAGTCCAAAATCCAGCAGAGCTGTTATTAAAAGGTAAATCTCCAAAATAATGTCCTTTGACTCCATGTCTCATATCTAGGGTATGCTGATGCAAGGGGTGGGCTCTCAAGGTCTTGGGCAGCTCCACCCCTCTGGCTCTGCAGAGTACAGCCCTCACAGCTGCTTTCACAGGCTAGTGTTGAGTGCCTGCAGCTTTTCTAGGTGCACAGTGCAAGCTGTCAGTGGATTTACTATTCTGGGGTCTGGAGGACTGTGACCCTCTTCTCACAACTCCACTAGGCAGTGCCCCAGTAGGGACTCTGTGTGTGGGCTCCAATCCCACATTTCCCCTCCACACTGCCCTAGTAGAAGTTCTCCATGAGGGCTCCACCCCTGCAGCAGACTTCTGTCCGAACATCCAGGCATTTCCATACATCCTCTGAAATCTAGGCAGAGACTCCCAAACTCTTGCCTTCTGTGCACCTGCAGGCCCAACACCACGTGGAAGCTACTAAGGCTTGAAGTTCACACCTTCTGAAGCCATGGCCTGAGCTGTACCTTGGCCCCTTTTAGCCACAGCTGGAGCTGGAGTGACTGGGACACAAGGCACAATGTCCTGAGGCTGCACATAACAGCAGGGCCCTGAGCCCAGCCCACAGAACTGTTTTTCCCTCCTATGGGAGGGGCGGCCATGTGATGGGAGGGGTTGCCATGAAGGTCTCTGACATTCCCTGGAGACATTTTCCCCATTGTCTTGGTTATTAGCATTTGGCTCCTCCACTTATGCAAATTTCTGCAGCCACCTTGAATTTCTCCCCAGAAAATTGTTTTCTTCTTTTCTACCACATGGTCAGGCTGCAAATTTTCCAAACTTTTATGCTCTGCTTCCCTTTTAAATATAAGTTTCCATTTCTGATCATCTCTTTGTGAACACATATGACTGTATACTTTTAGAAACAGCCAGAATACTTCTTAAATGCTTTGCTGCTTAGAAAGGTTTTCCACCAGATACCGTAAATAATCTCTCTCAAGTTCAAAGTTGTACAGATCTCTAGGGCAGGGGCAAAATGCCACCAGTCTCTTTGCTAAAGCATAGCAAGAGTGACCTTTACTCCAGTTCCCAATAAGTTCCTCATCTCCATCAGATCCTGTGAAAACTCACTCACCATCACAAGAACAGCACGGAGGAAATTCTCCCCCATGATCCAGTCATCTCCCACCAGGTCCCTCCCCTGACACGTGAGGATTACAATTCAACGTGAAATGTGGGTGAGGACACAGAGCCAAATCATATCAGGGAGGCTGTTTTTCACTAGAGTGTGAGCTGTATGAGAATTTGAATAGCGTCATCTGACACATAGTAGGCACTAACTAGGTGCTTATGGAGGGAAGGAGCGAAGGAAGCAAGCAGGTGGGGGAACTACAGAATGCTTGTTATATTATGTGTGATCCGAGCCTTCACACTTGATTGCTTTTGAGTGGTATTTTAATGCATTGTTGATATAACTCAAGACGTTGACATTCTCTTTTAGCTTATTTTCCCAATTAATCATCTGAGCCAATACTTCATTGAGTTTAATTTATTTCTTAATTTTCAGCCTTATAAACAAATCCTGAAATCACATACCTCTGTGCTCTTTCTGTTGCTGCTTCTTCCCCTTGGATTGCCTCAATCGCCATGACCAAAAGTGACCTCTCCCTCTGTGCTCATTATCACCCCTCTCTGTACCAATTACTTGGGAGGTCTTATATTGTTATTGAACTACTGAGTGTAATTTCACTTTTACCTATTTATGGCTTTCCCCCAATTGTGCTGTAAGCTTCCAGAGCCCAAAGACTATGACTTGAATTTGATGTCCTTATGCTCCCAAGAGTACCTGGCATCAAATTTTGCACAAAGTAGGTGCTCAGATATTCTCTATTCACATATTTATTTATGTGAAGAGCTAGTTTATCTCAGAAATCATAGTCTGCCATGTTTCATTACAATACTAATCACAAAAGTCAAAATTTTGATGAGTGCAACTCAACCAGAATTCCTGAGTTAACATAAACATTTTGATTTGCATCACTTCTATCAGAGTTATGACATTTCATTGAGAACAGAAGTCCCAAAGTCTTCACCTTCCACCTTTCACCTGGCCATCCCAAAGGCATCCTCTGCTTCCTATTCTACACCTCCAGACCTGAATAAGGAGAATTCATCTGGAAATCACCACTTCAGAGAAGATTTACCTGTAGATTGTGGGCTCTCAGAATGTGGGACCTTTTTCATCTTTATTGTTCCAATTTCTGGCACATAGATATTAGCTAATTCAACATCAGTCATTATTGAAGGATTCTATTATTTTTATTACATCATACTAAAGCTTTCACTAAAACTTCAGATCACTAAATAACTACCATTTTTTGAGCATATCATCTGTGCTAGGACACATTTTACCTAATTTAATCCTTCCAAGAACCCTTGGAGGCAGAGATTAGAATGATGAATAAAAGAGATTAAGTAATTTTCCCAAGTTCAAAAAGCTGGTAAATGATGGATGGTTCTCAAATCCAGATCCTTCCAATTTCAGATAAGGGTCAAAATGATTTTTGAGTTTAAAAAGAATCCTCCATGGTTAACTCTCAATGAATCAGAACATTCGCTGCAACACAATGCCCTTTGTATTCCCTGGGGCATAAAAATAAAATAAAAAACACAACACCCCAGTCCCCAAACGTGTGACCTTAAATAAACCAACAGGCCTAACTGGGCTGAAAACGTAAGCACATAACTTTTAAGAGTACACATTTTTAAAACTAAATTGTGAATTTAGTTCACAACAACTTGCCTTTCCCACATGAGCTCAATTTGTTGAGCCTGCTCACCTGTTCCTCAGGATAAGAAAGCATGTATTTTTCATCTTGCCCTGATGGATAAAATGACAACAGGAAATGAGGTGTTTCAGACCAAGGTGTTCACACATTGGTTGGCAAACATGATTACCTAAAAATTCCTTTCCAGAAATGACCCTTCTTGAGCCTATATGGCTTCATAGAAATTGGCAACAAACAGGATTTTACACCACCTTGCACATCTAGCACAGGTGAGTTTGTCTGTTGTTAAATCATATCACTTTAACTCCTGAAACACAAGGCTGTCAGCAGAGCCAGCGCTGGGCCATCCTGGCCCCACCACACCTTCAGGTTCTGCTGGGAGCTCAGGGCTCAGCCTCTCCCCAGCAAGCAGCTATCATCCCTTCTGTTCTGTTTTAGCCTCCACCCTATGCTATCCCTGCCAAAGGTGTTAACTCATTAACCAACCAACTCTTGCTGTTGGTTCAGTTGAATTAAATCAAGAGTTACTGAGTGCTGTGAGGTGTAGGCTCAGCATTAATTAACTGGCAGGAACTGAGGTTCGGGCCCCACCCAGAGGAGACTTACCCTTTAGCGGGAAACTTGAGGAACACGTTGCTCTGATGGTGTTGAATGGTTAACATCTCAGGGCTAGGACCCTGCCTTGCCTGCTGTAAGGTGAAATGTCTGTCCCTTCCCAAGGTGGTGATGAAACAGAAGTGGGGGCACCAGCTACGCCTTCCACTCCACCAGGACTCTGCCCCCACTAAGAGCGTCTCAGTCTTAAAGCAAATGCTATATGGATGTAGCTTCAGGATCATTTCCCCAAGATCTCTCCTCCAAACCAGAGGGCTCCCCCAACCCAACCCTTTCTGTACTAGAAATTCTGCAGCCTCCACTGCACCATCCAGGACTATTTGTAAAAATGTTAAAATTTCCACATGCATCTGATAATGTCATGATAGATTTCTAGTTTAGAAAGCATTCAAGCAGAATCAATAGTGAAAGCCAGCATCAAAGTATCAAAAAATGTTCAAAAAATAATAAGGCTGATTCTTCGTGTTAAAAAGCCCACTCACCATAAGTTATAGTTTTTAATTTACATAATCAAGAACAATAAACTTTATTTTAAAACAGAAGTAAAAATTATTTTTTAATCCTTAAGTATAAAACACACTTTTTGGCTGTATTTTATTGGAAGATCTTAAAATAAATTTAAAAGTGCTCATTGTTGATAAATAGACACAAAAAGTATTTGTCCCAAAAAAGTCATAATTAGACTAATAGCTGTGACATCAAAAATCTTGTAATTGAAGTAGAAACTCTGAATGAGCTCTGTTGCAGCAAAACCTATAGTCTCTTCTCTGGAATTAATACTCCAGAGACCAATAAAAGATTAATCAAGACAAAGAATCAATAACTTCTCAAGTGCTAATAAGCACTGCCTTGTTCTGTGATATGCTGAGCAGTTTATCATGTTTAGCCGTATGAAGATTTATAGAAAATCCATAGTTAAAACTGGAGGATGAGGTAATGCAACACTTAGTAAATGAAGCCAATTAAAATTTATGCTTGATATCGTGCATTCCAAGGACCTAAAAAAAAAAATCCCTTTTGATTTCTCCTCCCCTTTTCTTAAGGATAAGAAAAAAGAGTTAGTCGTGTCACTTAACAGTGTTACTAGGGAATAACTAAGAAAAGTACCATGCTATTCTAATGACTAGCTCCCCGTTCTGGAGTGGAGGGCACGAACATGCATGGAAAATTTGTCAGTTTTTTTTTTTCTGCCCTCTTGCTCATGCAAGGATCCACTTTTCCTGGAATTCTTTGTGAAAGTTATATAAAATGCCTTTTAGGATCATTTAGGTCTGTACTCTCAATCAAGCTGATGGATCTACAGGTCATGTGAGTGGATGAGTTAATGGGTAATTAATAGCTCATCAATTGCAGGTCTTGACCATTAGGTTACGTCATGAGCTTTACACTATGGCATGTGATTAATTAAAAGCATCAGATTATATGTTTAGTAAATTAATCTTTGAAGCACTATTATGATCACGAGACTATGCCTAATCAAATAGATGGGCCACAGTAAATGTTTTCATAAATTTGGAAACATAAACTATTGTGAGTAATTAGAAACAAGTAGATCCTGGTGGGGAGTTTCCTCCAGTGTCAACAATTAGAAAGATGAGAGCGCTACATCAGATAAATTGAAATCACTAGTTGAACCAAGGTTTAAACTACAATATATGAAAACTGTGAAAAAGACCACATTTTGACAATAAAAAATAAAGTTCACCACCACAAAGTGGTAACTAATACTTTTTAAATTGATAATGTAGGGTGAGCGTGGTGGCTCATGCCTGTAATCCCAGCACTTTGGGAGCCCAAGGTGGGCGGATCACCTGAGGTCAGGAGTTCGAGACCAGGCTGGTCAACATGGTGAAACCCCGTCTCTACTAAAAATACAAAAATTAGCTTGGTGGCATGCACCTGTAATCCCAGCTATTCAGGAGGCTGAGGCAGGAGAATTGCTTGAACCTGGAAGGTGGAGGTTGCAGTGAGCCAAGATTGTACAACTGCACTCTAGCCTGGGTGACACAGCAAGACTCCATCTCAAAAAAAAAAAGAAAAAAAAAAGAAAAAAAAAATTGATAATGTGATCCATCCTTAAAAATAAGTAAAGAATTTCCAGAGAAAATTCTGATGTTTTTAATGCTTTCTGGTCCAATTACACTGGGAATTTTTTTCTAATCAGAAAGGTCTGGTGAATAATGAGCGAAGTAAGCTTTATTTAACAATGGCTACTGACAGGAGTGATCGGAACACACACCTAGGCGGGCTCCCCGACACGGGTGCTACCTCCACACACTGGCTGAAATTTGCTTGAAACGCTTCTTTTGAAGGGTCCTTGGGAAGTTCATTTGAGGGTTTCAGGGATGTCAAATCTCTTCTCATTCACAGTTTAGTTAATGTGGAATTGGCCAGAAATCACACATAGGCCAGTGGAGCAAATACAGAGGCTTGAGAACCAAGGGTACGTTTCACACATCAGGAGTTGCCAGAGGACAGGCTGGGTGCGTGTGTCATTTAGTATCCCTGTGCCTTCAAGCAACAGAAAACCAGAAGCTGCATGGCTTAGATAATAAGGAAATGGATTCAATCACACAAGAGCAAGTCCAGAGTCCTCGGGCCTTCAAAGGTCAGCCCAGTGGCTGGGCAGCCTCCACTCAAGCCTGAGTGACCACCTTCCCTGCAGCCACCCACGGTGTCACTTTGCCCCACTGCTGCTTTTCTTACGGCTGTAACAAGGCTCCCGACAGCAACCTCAGCTATGTGCTTCTTCACACCATGGAAGGAGGAGAGATTTCTGTGACTCTCCTTAACCCATCAATCAACGAGTGGATAAAGAAACTTTATATATTTTATATAAAGTGTTATATCTATAAACATATTTTTATATAAAAATATATATTTTATATAAAATATATATTTTACATATAATATATAAATATTAAAAATGTATTTTATATAAATATATATAAAATGTATACAATGTAAAACTTTATATAATTTTATATATATAAGTTATTTTATATATATACACATATATATATGATGGAATAATACTCAGCCATAAAAAAGAATGAATTAACAGCATTTGCAGTGACCCGGATGATAATGGAGACTATTATTCTAAGTGAAGTAACTTAGGAATGGAAAACCAAACATCATATGTTCTCACCGATATATGGGAGCTAAGCTATGAGGACACAAAGACATAAGAATGATACAATGAATGGCCTTTGCAGACTTGCAGGGAAGAGTGGGAGAGAGGCAAGGAATAAAATACAACACATATGGTGCAGTGTATAGTGCTCGGGTGATGTGTGCACCCGGATCTCACAAATCACCACTAAAGAACTTACTCGTGTGACCAAATACCAGCTGTATCCCAATCACTTATGGAAAAATAAAATTAAAATTAAAATTTTTTTTAAAAGTGAGAAGGAGCTTTCCTTAAGGTACCAGGAAACTTCTAAGTTTCATTGGCCCACACTGGGTCGCAACCTGATTCCGAAACCAATCAGCAGGAAGACTGGAAGCAGCCGAGTCCAGGCCTAAGCACGGAGACTTTTGGAGTGTGATGCCCGGTGGGCTCGTGCTTTTGGGGAACAGTAATAACGTGGGCTGAGACAAAGCCCCCAGCACACAGCAGTGTGAGTGCCAGGCCGAGCTCGCACCCGCGGGAGAGACAGTAAGAAATCCATTCATACATGTCTCAACGGAGAGACGGTGCACAATGCTCCATCATCCGCGTCTCGGTGGGGAGATGGGGAACAATCCTCTGTCATTCGCGTCTCCGTGGGGAGACGGTGCACAATCCTCCATCATCCGCGTCTCGGTGGGGAGATGGGGAACAATTCTCTATCATCTGCGTCTCCGTGGGGAGACGGTGCACAATTCTCTATCATCCGCGTCTCGGTGGGGAGACGGTGCACAATTCTCTATCATCCGCGTCTTGGTGGAGAGATAGTCCACAATTCTCTATCCTTCCTTCCAAGGATGTGAGCACTGATTTGCATGCAGTTAGTTGCCCTCTCACCCAGCAAGATCTGGTTCAACAATGTAATTACCTCAGAACCTAGAACTAATTAAGGTAGAGTTCAAGGTCACAGCCTCATAATCAAGGGATAATTACCTTTGCTGTTTAAATCACATCATTTTGATGAAATATAAAAGTTACATGGCAAATAAACATCTAATTACATGGCAACTTCAGTGTAATTACTATTAAGTCATCTATCAGATATAAAATCACTACTCAATGTGCTTATTATGATCAGCCTTGCTATTGCCAAAATGTTTCCCATGACTACTATGTCTCGGAAAAGACGCCATTCTAAAATAACACCAAGCATTAAAAAACAGATTTTGTTTCCTCTTTACCAAATAGGATCCTAAGTCTTTTCATTGGGTTCAATTCAAGGCACTTCAGAACACCAGAAAAAGAAAAAAAAGATACAGTATAGAAAAAAAACAGCTAAAAGAACATGAAGAAAAAACAGAAATAAAATCTTCTCAAATCTCACACACTTTCAGATTAAAAGAAAAAAGTCTGAAATCCAAAAGGCAATATAGCAAATGGTTGAAGGAGCGAGGGATCCAGTTGAGGAACTGCTGCTCATGTTTTCAGAATTTCAGGATGCAGCGACTTTTCCATTCCCACCACAAGGGAGAATAGATGGTCACAAGATTATCACAAGCCTCTCTTTCTCGAAATTACTGACAAAGAAAAGCTCAGAGTTCACTATTTCTACATTTTATAAGGAGGCAGACACCTATCTTTCTCACCATGGATTTGTTCTTCCACAAAGTAAGACTAAAACAGCTTTACAAAAATTAACATCACCAATTTCTCACATTCATGCCCATTTGGACAAGAAATTGAAACTGATAAGTTTGTTCAGATTGACTGCCTCTATAGGGCCCATTTTGTTGTAATGATTTTCTTTCTATTTTTCATCACTTTTTCCCAAGTGACTTTATATTCTTATTTCTCTAACCCTGCAAATATTATATATGCTAGTTTTCATTGACTTTGGATTCCAGAAGTTGTGTCTATTTGCCACATATCTGAAAGCTTTATCATCTCTTCTGTTACTCCAAAGTCATTATTGTCCACATAAGAATTAGATTCAATTTTTAAGTCAGTCAATACTGAGAAAATAGGAGTAAACTGGAGTTTACTCAAAATAAGGAGGAGAAAAGGTGAAAGGGTGAAAAAGGTAGGGGGAGAGGGTGGCAAACAGCTGGAGACCACAGGGTAAGGCGAGGCACACAGGAGAAGAGATAAAGCGGCCACACCCAGGCTCACCCACCTCCTTCTCCCGAGGGAGCAGGACCTGGGCGCCCGTGGCCTCCTCCTCTGGGGCAGATGCACACCGCTCAGGGAAGCCCTGTCTTCCCCTCGTCCCTGTGAGAGAGCTTCCCACTTCTCATTTGAAGAGCAAGCTTGGCTCCAGGAAATCCAGTCGACCAAACAAGGGGAAGAGATGCCCAAACACCCAAGGATGCCTCCCTGAGTTGTTGAACACTGAGTGCCCACCACGTGCCATGATCTGTGCAGATCCGATGATGCCTGCCCATCTTACATATTTTCTTTTCCTTTTTGGTTTTTCTCTAAATTCGTGTCGTTTTTCTATTTCGTGTCCAGGATATCTACGGTTCCTGCGGCAATGGAGGGCAGAGGGCTTGGAGTCTCCTTTGACCTTGGCCTCCTCCCTGACACCTTGTCCGCCAGCCTCCCTGTGCCAACACCGGCCCTGCACCCAGCACGCTACTGACTCTGCGCCCCTGAGAGTTCTCAACCATTTTCCTACCAAATTCAATCCCCATGTTTCAGTCTTCATTCCTCTGTAGATCCCCAAGCATCTGAGCTGATGGACACCCCGTTCGTGCGTCCCAAAGTCTCCCCTCAGAGTTTCCATGACACTGAGTCTTCCTGCCTCACTTGCTTCCTCTCCGTGATGACCCCAACTCAGTTATGTCTCACCACATTCATCAGAGCCCCGCCAGCATTCCCTCCCAGCCTCCCTTTCTGGAGCTCCGTGGGCAGCCTGCTCACTCCCCCTACCCCAGCCTCTCTAGCCCCACTGTTCTTTCTTTACTCCCCTCAAAGCCCCTCAGAGCTCCCGCTGTGTTTCTCTTAGGTCCCTCCCACCCTGCCTCCCTCTCCAGTTCAGCCTGCCCCTCGCTGCCCCCGACACTTGGACCCCTGCACCCACTCAAACAGTCGGCGTTCCCGATGATCTTTCCACTCATGCACAAACAGCAGACTCATCTTCCTAAAGGTAGCAGTTTGAGAATTCCCCCCAAATCCTCTTTATCTAGGAGTCCAGTCCAAACACTTGGGGCTCTGCATGATGCAGCCACTGACTGCATCCGTTCACACTCCACCCGATCTTCCATCTTCATAGATTTAGTATTTAATTAAAGATAGGCCTGTACTGTTACAGCATTTTTAAAATTTAACTTGTTTATTTTTTTGGTTTTGTCTCCTCCAGTGAAATGTTTAACTTCTCCAGAGAAAGCCTATGCCTAAGTTTATTTTTCATTATTCTTACCGCTAAACATTAGTAAGTATTTAATAGTCATTAAACTACCATGTCATTCATTCAACAAATATTCATAGAGACCAACGAAGTCCGTGGGGCTGTGCAGGGTACTGAGACACAATGGCGTATGAAAGACATGACTCTCACCATTAAGAGGTTTCAATCCAATGACTAAATGATCAGAGATAATACCATGACAAATGCTGTCACAGGCCAAGTTCAAGTATAATGCAGGCAAGAGGAGGAGGAGCCTTAGAGGTGGGAAGGCTATGCAACACAGACATATTTAATAATCTTAGATGCGACCGGATCCATCCCATCTCCATCCACCTCCCTCACTGAAACTCCTCCCTGCCCACTTTTACTCCTAATGCATTCAGGGTCTTCCTTCCTTATGGTCTTATTCTCCAGGAATTGCTGCTACACGTTAAAGTGAAATTTCAAAGTTTTGTGACATGTATCCAATAGTACGTGGAACCACCAAATCCTTCTTTTCATGTCCTCTTTTTTCTCCTTACAAAACAGGAAGCACACAGTGTGTTACCTCTACAAGCGGATTGCTTAAACTTTTCACAATTAATTACCTATAAAATTCAAGCACCACAAGCAAAACCTCTGGCTTCATTTCATTTTACACCTCTCAGTATAACGCCTTTGTCTCGGCATCCTCTGAATCTTTGTTGTCTTCATTATTTGCTCTTTCCTTTACACTCTAATAATAATCTATAAATTATCTACGGGAAAAAAAGCTTCAAGGGCAGATACATTTTAGCCTTTGGGGGCATAAGAACATCCTGTATTCTCCTTTCTTGGAATGTTCTAGAAGATCCGTAGTTAACACCTAAAATAGCATAAGCCTTTTCCTTCTCGACTTCACTTTTAGTTCCTATTAGATATTTCTGCCCATTTATTATAATCAGGTCTTCTCAGTTTCTGCTTTCAGTGAAAGGACACATAGTGATAACATTTACTGAGATGGGAGAGACCGATATTTATATATAATAACGGAGATAAATCAATAATTAGGCTTGAGGCATGTTACATTAATTACAATAATTAGGCTTGAGACAACTGAGTGTAACTGACACGGAGACAGATGGATAGACATCCCGGGCCTCTGGGGAGAGATGTGGGCTCTGCACAACAATATGGGAACCGTGGACAACACAAATCCAGAGGAATGGCCAGGTCACCTGGGAGAGAGAAGCAAAGGCTGAGGGCTCGGTACCAAGTCCTGACTATTACACACTGGAGGTCTCGTGTCTCTACAGATTGGAGGAGGGACTCCTAAAGGAAATTGAGAATAATCAGATAAAGGAAGTAAACCAAGAGAATGTGGGTTTGTATTAGCCAAGAGATGACGGTATCTTGAGTGGGAGCCATCCTGAGCTGGGGAAGGAGAAAGACTGACTCAGACACAAAATAGGAATTTTGACTTAGATTGGTCTGGACTATTTTTTAACTCTTGAAAATAAGAGATTGGCCAGGCACAGTGGCTTACACCTGTAATCTCAGCAATTTGGGAGGCTAAGGCAGGTCAATCATTTGAGGTCAGGAGTTCAAGACCAGCCTGTTCAACATGGTAAAACTCATCTCTAGTAAAAATACAAAAATTAGCCAGGCATGTTGGCAGGTGCCTGTAATCCCAGCTACTCGGAAGGCGGAGGCAGGAGAATCACTTGAACCTAGGAGGCAGAGGTTGGAGTGAGCCAAGGACATACCACGGTACTCCAGCCTGGGTGACAGAGCCAGACTCCATCTTGAAAAGAAAAGAAGAGATTATCCTAATATAATACCTGAAATGGACTGTAAGATCCACCTGAGATGTCATCTGAGAGAGAAGATTTGGCAGAGTGTGTCTGAAGGTAGTGGTGAGTGAAGAAAAGAGATTCCTGGCGGCTGGATCCCTGGGGATGAGACAGACAGGAGAGGAGCTTCCTGTCATGAAAAATGTCTGGTCAACAGGAAAGCTGGGAAGTTAATTAAACAGACTCAGGAAAAGGTTAGATCAAGGAAAGGTTAAGGAGAGAAATCTTACTGAAGTTGATGGGAGCCAAAGTGGGAGGTACTTAGGAACTGGCAATAGACATTACCATGAAAACCCTTTGCAACATCAACAGTCTCCAGCATTGAACTTAGAGAACCAGATAGCAAAGTCTTTGTCAGTGGCATGTAGCATTCATTACAAAGAAAGTGCTCCGAATCTGAGAGGTGGAAGTGGCCAGACCGAGGCGTAGGAAGGTATAGGGTACAAGACAAATCTCTTTGCTGATTCTAAATATCTCGCTTCCCTCCACAGGTGAAATCAAGTTAAAAGGTAATATCAAAAATGCCCTTTAGGTAACACTATCCACAAAAGCCCAAAGGTGGAAATAACCCAAACGTCCATCAACTGATGAATGGATAAACAACGTGTTCTCTTCATACAATGAAATATTACTCAGCCATAAAAAGGAATGAAGTTCTGATCCATGCTACAACATAGATGAACCTTGAAAACATGGTGCTCAGGGAAAGAAGCCAGTCACAAAAGGTCACATAGTATAGGTATATTATTCCATTTACATGAAATATCCTGAATAAGTCCATAGAGACAGAAAGCAGGCTGATGTTTTCCAGGGGCTAGGGGCCTGGGGGGAGTTGGGATGATAGCTTAATTGGTACAGGGTCTCTGTTGGGGTGATTAAAATGTTCTGGAACTAGAAAGAGGTGGTGGTTGTATAACACTGTAAAGGTCTCAAATGCCAATGAATGCTTTAAAATAGAATGGTTAATTTTGCATTTGTAGATTGTTTTTGGCAGTTACAGTCATTTTTGCAACACCGATTCTAACTATCGATGAGCATGGGATGTGTTTCCATTTGTTTGTGCTGTCTATAATTTATTTCAGCAGCATTTTGTGGTTTTCCATGTAGAGATCCTTCACCTCCTTGGTTAAGTATATTCCTAAGTTTTTTGTTTTTTTTGTTTTTGCAGCTATTGTAAAAGGTGTTAGTTCTTGACAGCTGGGTGCAGCGGCTCACACCTGTAATCCTAACACTTTGGAAGACCAAGGTGGGCAGATCACTTGAGGTCAGGAGTTGGAGACCAGCCTGGCCAACATGGTGAAACCCCGTTTCTACAAAAAATACAAAAAATCAGCCAGGCATGCCTGTAATCCCAGCTACCCAGGAGGCTGAGGCAGGAGAATCACTTGAACCCCAGATGCAAAGGTTGCAGTGAGCCAAGATCACGCTACTGCACTCCATCCTGGGTGACAGTGAGACTCCATCTCAAAAGAAAAGGAGTTAAGTTCTTGATTTGATTCTCATCTTGGTCGTGGTTGGTGTACAGCACTGCTACTGATTTGTGTACATTGATTTTGTATCCTGAAACTTTGCCGAATTCATTTATCAGGTCTAGGAGCTTTCTGGAGAAGTCTTTAGGGTTTTCTATGTATACGATCATATCATCGGTGAACAGTGACAGTTTGACTTCCTCTTTACCAATTTGGATGCCCTTTATTTCTTTTTCTCGTCTGATTACTCAGGCTAGGACTTCCAGTACTACATTGAATAGAAGTGGTGAGAGTGGGCATCCTTGTCTTGTTCCAGTTCTCAGGGGAATGCTTTCAACTTTTCCTCATTCAGTAAAATGTTGGCTGTGGGTTTGTCATAGGTAGCTTTTATTACCTTGAATTATGCCCCTTCTCTGCCAATTTTGCTGAGGGTTTTAACCACAAAGTGATGTTGGATTTTGTCAAATGCTTTTTCTGCATCTATTGAAATGATCATATAATTTTTGTTTTTAATTCTGTTTATGTGATGTATCACATTTATTGACTTGCATATGTTAAACTTGCATATGTTGACCTGCATCCCTAGTATAAAACCCACTTGGTCATGGTGGATTATCTTTCTGATATGCTGTTAGGTTCAGTTAGCTAGTATTTTGTTGAGGATTTTTGCATCTATGTCCATCAAGGATATTGGTCTGTAGTTTTCTTTTTTTGTTACATCCCTTCCTGTTTTTGGTATTAGGGTGATACTGGCTTCATAGAATGATTTAGGGAGGATTTCCTCTTTCTCTATCTTTTGGAATCATTTCAGTACGATTGGTACCAATTCTTCTTTGAATGCCTGATAGAATTCAGCTGTGAATCCATCTGGCCCTGGACTTTTTTTGCTGGCAATTTTTTCTATTATTGTTTCAATCTCACTCCTTGTTACTGTCTGATCAGATTTAATCTAGGAGAGTTGTATACTTCCAGAAATGTATCCATCTTCTCTAGATTTTCTAGTTTGTGCATGTAAAGGTGTTCATAGTAACCTTGAATGACCTTTTGTATTTCTGTGGTATTGTTTGTAATAGCTACCATTTCATTTCTAATTGAGCTTATCTTCTGTCTTCTTTCCTTGGTTAATCTTACTAATGGTCTATCAATTGTGTTTATCTTTTCAAAGAACCAGCTTTTGGTTCCCTTTATCTTTTGCATTTTTTTGTTTCAATTTCATTTAGTTCTGCTCTAATGTTTGCTATTTCTTTTCTTCTGCTGGGTTTGGGTTTGGTTTATTCTTGTTTCTCTAGTTCCTTAAGATATGACCTTACTTACATTGTCTATTTGTGCTCTTTCAGACTTTTTGATGTAGGCATGTAATGCAATGCATTTTCCTCTTAGCACCACTTTTGCTGTGTCCCAGAGGTTTTAATAAGTTGTATCACTATTATCATTCTGTTCAAAGAACTTTTTAATTTCCATATTGATTTCATTGCTGACCTAAAGCTCATTCAGGAGCAGATTATTTAATTTCCATATATTTGTATAGTTTTGAGGCTTCTTTTTGTGGTTAATTTCCAATTTTATTCCACCATAATCTGACAGGGTATTTGATATTGATTTTCTTAAATGTATTGAGACTTGTTTTGTGGCCTATCATATGGTCTATCTTGGAGAATGTCCCGTGTACTGATGAAAGAATGTATATCCTCTGGTTGTTGGGTAGAATGTTCTGTAAATATCTGTTAAGTCTATTTGTTCTAGGGTATAGTTTAAGTCTATCGTTTCTTTGTTGACTTTCTGTCTTAATCACCTGTCTAGTGTTGTCAGTGGAGTACTGAAGTCCCTCACTATTAGCTTGTTGCCTTCTTTCTCATTTCTTATGTCTAGTAAAATTGTTTTATAAATTTGTGAGCTCCAGTGTTAGGTGCATATATATTTAGAATTGTGATATTTTCCTGTTGGACTGATTCATTTATTATTTTATAATGTCCCTCTTTGTCTTTTTTAACTGTTGTTGTTTTAAAGTCTGTTTTGTCTAATATAAGAATACCCCACTCGCGTTTTGTTTCCATTTGCATGGAATATCTTTTTCTACCCCTTTATCTTAAGTTTATGTGAGTCCTTATGTGTTACGTGAGTTTCTTGCAGACAGAAGATATTTGGTTGGTAGATTTTTACGCGTTCTTCCATTCTGTATCTTTTAAGTGGAGCATTTAATGCAATTCCCATCAGAATTCATCATCATTCTTCACAGAACTAGAAAAAATTATAAAATCCATATGGAACCAAAAAAGACCCTGCATTGCCAAAGCAAGACTAAGCAGAAAGAAAAAATCTGGAGGTATCACATTACCTGACTTCAAACTCTACTACGAGGCTGTAGTTTCCAAAACAGCATGGTACTGGTATAAAAATAGGCATGTAGACCAACGGAACAGAATAGAGAACTCAGAAATAAAGCCAAATATTTATAGGCAACTGATCTTCGAGAAAGCAAACAAAAACAGAAAGCGGAGAAAGGACACCCTATTCAACCAGTGGGGCTGGGGTAACTGGCTCGCCACATGTGAAAGAACGAAGCTGGATCCTCAGCTCTCACCTTATAGAAAAAAATCAACTCAAGATGGATCAGGGACTTAAATCTAAGGCCTGATGCCATAAAAACTCTAGAAGACAACATCAGAAAACCCCTTCTAGACATTGGCTTAGGCAAAGAGTTCACGACCAAGAATCCAAAAGCAAATGCAACAAAAACAAAAATAAATAGATGGAACTTAATTAAACTAAAAAGCTTCTGCACAGCAAAGGAAACAATCAGCAGAGTAAACAGACCACCTACAGAGTGGGAGAAACTATTTGCAAACTATGGATCTAGCAAAGGACTAACATCCAGAATCTATAAGGAACTCAAACAAACCAGCAAGAAAAATAAACAAATAATCCCATCAAAAAGTGGGCAAAGGACATGAATAGACATTTCTCAAAAGAAGATATACAAATAGCCAACAAACACAGGAAAAAATGCTCAACATCACTCATAATCACAATGCAAATCAAAACCACAACGCAATACCACCTGGCTTCTGCAAGAATGGCCATGATCAAAAAATCAAAAAATAACAGATGTTGGCATGGATATGATAAAAAGGGGACACTTTTATGCTGCTGGTGGGAATGTAAACTAGTACAACTACTATGGAAGACAGTATGGAGATTCCTTAAAGAACTAAAGGTAGAACTACCACTGAATCCAACAATCACACTACTGGGTATCTACCCAGAGGAAAAGAAGTAACTATATGAAAAGGACACTTACACATGAATGTTTATAGCAGCACAATTCACAACTGCAAAAATATGGAACCAGCCTAAATGCCTATTAACTAATGAGTAGATAAAGAAAATGTGGTGTGTATATATATATATAAAACATGGAATACTACTCAGCCATAAAAAGGAAAGAAAGAATGGCATTTGCAGCAACCTGGATGGCATTGGAGATCACTCTTCTAAGTGAAGTAACTCAGGAATGGAAAACCAAACATCATATGTTCTCACTCATAAGTGAGAGCTAAGATATGAGGATGCAAACGCATAAGAATGATACAATGGACCTTGAGGACTCAGGGGGAAGGGTGGGAAAGGCGTGAAGGATTAAAAAAAAAAAAATGCTATGTGAAAAAGTTCCCAAGAACAGTTTGGGACAATTTGAAATTAACAAAACTAGATGAAAATACATTTAGTATGTTTAAATAAAAAATAAATAAATTGGTTAATTTTATGTTATGTAAACCTTACTTCAATAAATTTATTTTTAGTTTTAAGAAAATTCCCTGTAGGAGCTAAACGTCATAAAATGCAACATGAAAGGGAAAATGAAAAAGGGAAGGGTTAGTTTCATAACTTTGCATTAATGTAAATTGTATTAGGGCAGTGAGAAGAGCTTATAAATAGCTTTCATACAAATAGGACTCGGATCTTTTTAGCCCTTCCTGGGATCCATCTTCCCCTCCCCATCAGGACACATTCGCCCTGAAGCAAAGGAACTTATCATTCCCCGGGTCCTTCCAAGACTCCAAGAGAGTCCCAGCAGTTTGTCTTCATAATCTTATGTCCTTTTACTTAAAAGCATTCCCAAAATCATATAAGCTTCTGGCTTCCCCAGAACTTTCTAGATCCATCCTGCTGAGTCCTCTCCAGCCCTGAGTCAGAGGTGCTGCCCAGGCACTGAGCCAGCAGCAGCTTCCATTAGGGAGCAGAGACTGAAGCCAACACCAGCCGCTAAAGGAATATCCTTCTCCAGGACCAAGAAAGATTTCTCGAGTTGCCAATAAAACCAATCTGCTGTCTTCAAAACTCATGTTTTATTTTGCTTTGATTTCTTGCTTATCTAAGGAAATGAGAGACACCCTCCTGTGTCTCAAGGATCGCCACCTGGGGGACATAGATGATGCAATCCCCTCGGTTAATTAATACCTCCCGACTCTGGCTATCAAACAAAAAGATGTTCACCAGAGCTTGGTCCTCTCCAAACAGGAAGATGGCATTGAGCTTCCAAACAAATAACCCAAGTCCCTAACGGGTCCTAGAGTCGACTCTTCCCCCTCCCTCTGGGCTCACTCTGGCCACACCCACCACACCACACCAACCGCACACGTTGCTCTTCAATTGCTCTTGAATTTGAGGTTTGCTCCTGTCTCGGACCTTTGCAGTTGGTTTCCCCTCCACCTGGAATGTGCTTCCCCAAAATATCCACATGGAATTCCCTGTCCTCTTCAGGTCTTTCTCCCATGCTTCTCCCCGGTTACTTGCTCTGAAACTGCACTCTACCCGGTTACTTTCTATTCCCTTCCAAGTTGATTTTCCTCCCTAACCTTCATTAACCACCCAGGACCAGCCGCACATTCTGCCAACACCTCCTGCTGTCTGTCTTCCCCACCCGACTGTCCACTCTGCAGGGGCAGGAATGTGGGCGTTTTCGCCACCACATGTGTGAGGTGCAGACCACCACCTGGTGTGTGAGGGGTGTCAGTGAGCATCTGTCTGGGGAGGTGGGGTTCGGTTCATTAATCATGCAATGAGGGATGGGCTGAGGAGATGAGCCGCTCGGACAGAACATAGCATAGCAAGGCACATGCTGAGCTTCTCATACAGGTAGCACCATCCTACAACACCAAACAACTCAATGCAAGGGAAAAAAGTAAAGTCAAAAGTAGTTCATTCATATTTTTCTAACTGTGGCAGATTTATACCACCGAGGACTATTCAGCAATAAACAGGAACAAACTACTGATGTATACGACCGTGGGGATCAATTTCAAATGCATTACTGGGTGAAAGAAGTCAGACCCAAGAGAGTCTATGCTATGTTATCCCGTGTCCATCAACTCCAGGAACAGGCAACATTCACCCATGGTGACAGAATTCAGAAAGTGGCTGCCTGGTTTGGGGGCAGGAAATGAGGAATGACTAAAAAAGGTCATGAGGGAACTTTTCTGGGATGATAAAAAGGTTCTGCCTTTTGTTTGGAACAGGGCTACATGGATAAGCATGTGTTAAAACACAAATTGAGCACCTCGGATCTCTGCATCTTATGGAATATAAAATGATCTCAATTATAAATACATACGAGTATATACACACACACACCGAATCATTCATCTTAAAATTTGGGTCTCTCCACTTGCCACATTCCGGAAGGCGCTGACTGAGGGAGATTAAATAAAAGGGGAAGGCACCCTAAAACCCAGTTCCTAACCTTTATGCTATCTCTGTTTCATAACTGGACAAATTACTTTAACTTCTCTGTGTTGTTTTATTTTGTTTTTTTTTTCCTTAAAGACAGGGTCTTGCTCTGTTGCCCAGGCTGGAGTGCAGCGATGCAATCATGCCTCCTTGCAACCTCAAACTCCTGGGTTCAAGTGATCCTCCTGCCTCAGCCTCCCGAGTAGCTGGGACCACAGGCACGCACTTCCACACCCAGCTTGTTTTCTTAATTTCCAGAGTTGTCGGTAGAGACAGCAATGCCTGCCTAGCTGTTTTACAGAGCTAAAACTTCTATGAGATGCTAGCAGCTGTGAGCAGGCAATCCTCCAAGCTCATCTTCCTTATTAATAAGGCCGTCTTACAGTCCTCACACTTAAAGAACTAAGCCCCTTGGACGGAGGCCAAGACAGACATGCCTTTGTCAATTGTCCCCTTTGGTGACTGCTCTACATTGAGCTGCCAATGGGGTAATAATAGAACATCAGATTTGTAGGAAGAGCTGTCTGCATTACCTAACTTACCAAAGACGAAAGTCAGAAAAGGGGGAATTCATAACAAAACAAAAAAAGCAAAAAACTTTACATCCTTCCAAATGACAATGAAGGTCAGAAGTATTTTTTATACATCTCGATGTACTCAGTCTTCATGATGTTCAGAAGCTGCAGAATCGGGAACAAGCGGTCCTGCTCCTGCAGCCCCTGCTTTGCTGCTCCTCCTCTGAGGCGCTGAGGACATCCTCTGGCCCAGACCTAATTTCTTTTTCTTTAGAACATCTGCCAGGGAGGAAAAGGAGGGCATGCAGCCGTTCTGAGCATTTTCTCCTCCCAATCTGATATTCACCTGACAGCCTGACCTGTACCTGACACTGCTCTGCCAGCATCGTACAGGAGAAATACAACTGGTCAGAGACAGACCCCTGGCTTCGCCGCGATCCGTCACCACCACGCATGCTGAGCAGCACCAGGTGTCCTCGGGGGGCAGTGCTGCATGCCGGCGAGCAGGGTGGGCTCTGGCTGCCATCCTGGCTGACCCACGGCCACCCGAGTGACCTTGGAGTCACTTGCCCTCTCTGTGCCTCAGGCTCTCCACTTGCAGGGTGGGTGTAATTAGAGTGCACATCTCATCCGTGGTGCCTACACAGTATAACGCACACAAAGTGCTTAAAACAGCGCTGGACCCTTCACTTCTGTGCTGAAGGGGCACAGAGCGCTGAGGGGATGGAGGACACACCCGCGCTGGCTGCCACGCAGTGTGTGTACCCTAGAGACGGGAGTTCACAGCCTAGGCTCAGGGGGTCTGAACACCAAGGTCACCAGTAACTGGGGAGCGTACGCATCCATGCCTCTTCCTCACAGGAGGCTCCACAGCCTTTGTAAAGGGGCCCTGACTCCAAAAGCAATTCAACTCAGCAAGGGCTGTAAGTCCCACAACGCCTCAGACACTGCTAAGCCCAGAGGGCGCGAGGACGATGGTGACTGAGACCAAAACAGACAAGCAACTGAGTCCTCATGGTCACAGCTGGGTTAGGGAAGCCCAGGAGTGGGGTGGGGTGGGGGCAAACACAAGGGCAGCTGCCCTATGGAGAAAGAAAAGACCCAGGGAGGCCTCCCGGAGGAGGCGGCGTTTACCTTGGGATCTGAAGGATGCCAAGAATCTGCTCCCCTGCTTGCTAGAGAAAGAGGGGTCCAGTCTGAGAACAATACACATGAAGACCCAGAGGTGAGAGCCGCCCAGAGACTGAGAAACGGAAGAGAGTTCCATGACAGGAAATGGCCAAACACAAACTGGAGGGTTCCGTGGAGCCAGAGCCCACGAGCTGTGAGCATTAGGTGTGCCAGGGAGATTTTGAAGGGTTTTAAGGAAAGAAAAGACATGGCCCGGTTTTTCGGAGGGGGGTCTCTGTGCCTGCAGGGTGAGGAAGGGTTATGAGGGGCCAGCTGGGCAGCCACCATGTGAGAGGGGACAGGCCAAGGCGGTGAGGATGAGAGGGACTTGTGACAAGTTCAGAGGCGAGTCCACGGGGTGGTGGCATGTCTGTGAGTGGTGCGGAGAGAGGGGCAGGAGAGAAATCAAGTGTGATACCTGAACTTCTGCTAGAAAGCCAGAGGGATGAGGTGTCGTGCCTGGGAGAAAATGACTTATAGAAGTTGAAGTGCCTTTAAAACATTCAAGTACAGATGACCAGAGCCAGGTGGGGAGAGAGCTCCGCTGGACATATGGATTTTGGAGACATCAGTGTATGTTCACATCAGCGTGGCAGGATGAGCTCACAAACAAGGAAGTACATAAAGAGAAAAAGGAAGAAGGTCTGGAACAAAACCCTGAACAACCGGAATGTTCCAGGAGAGACCCAAAACCAAGACCCCACAAAGGACCCTTGGACAAGGATGGCCTGAGGATGGGGAGGAAGTCAGAGGCGTGTCATTGGCACACAGCGAGAACATTTCACAAGCGTCTCTACGATGCAACACGGGACAGACATTTTGAAAAACAGGTAACACGACCTGAACAGACGTCCACAAAATACTGGATTTAAAAAGATCGCATAAGGCGAGGCATGGTGGCTCATGCCTGTAATCCCAGCTCTTTGGGAAGCCGAGGTTGGGTGGCTCGCTTGAGCCCAGGGGTTTGAGACCAGGCTGGCCAACAGGGTGAAACCCCATCTCTACAAAAAATTCAAAAATGAGGCGACGTGGTGGCACATGCCTGTAATCTCAGCTACTCAAGGGGCTGAGGTACGAGAATTACTTGAACCCCAGAGGGTGATGGAGCAAGATTCTGTCTCAAAGAAAAAAAAAAATAGCATAGTATGACCTACTTTTGTAAAACCAGAATCAAAGCTGTATGATAACATGTGTTGAACCCTTTCAACATGCCAAGTCTTCTTCAATAGACTTTACATCCATTAACACACTGAATTTTCACCAGAGCCCTACGAAATGGGTATGATTTTTAATCATCACTTTACAAATGGGGAAACTAAGGCCCAGACGCATCCAATGTAGTTCCCGAGGCTACAGTTAGTACGTGGTGAGGGATGGGTGTCAGCCATAGCAATCCGTGTAACTGGACAGAGGATTCCCTGAAAGAAGCATCAGGGGGTATTTCGAAGGAAGTGAAATGAGTTTGAGATGCTGCAGGGTGCGCAGTGACGTCCAGGAGGTAACCACAGATGTGAGAGGCAAGCACAAGACAGTCGAAATCCAAAACGTAGACTTGGCATCTTGTAGTCCACGAGCAGTAGCTGTGGACAGAGGAGGAGGGGAGCTGGGGGCCGGGGCATGGTGAAGCGTCTGTGGGAGACGGGAAGGAAGGCAATGTTTTGTGGAAGTTTGGCCATCGAGACAGCGCTGCAGCTGGAGGGGCCTCAGGTGGAGACAGGAAGGCGCATCTACCTAGCACGCCTGTGTAGATGGAAGAAAGGAAGAAAGACCAGAAGGCCGAAAGCCTCAGGCAGGGCGAGGATGGAGGCAGACAGCCGAGGCCCTGGGGTGGCACGGAAGCACCTCGGCGTGGGCTCCTCCGACATCGAGAGTCCAGGCGAACGATGCAAAGGTGAAAAAATGATAGAACATCAGAAAGTGAGGAAGAAATTAATTCCATGATAGTCTCAACAGAAGAAATTAAAACTCGATGAAATGTGACTACTCACACATTAAGATGCCCAACAGAGGCTGAGAAAAGGCCAGCCAGTTTAGTGTTGTTATTAACACAAAATGCTACTGTTTCTTGTAACTCCATCTTTTAATGGTAAAGTTACATAATCATCCAACTAGAGTATCTTTTATTTGTAAAAACAAGTATTTCCTTACACAGTCTCTGCATACTGTTTATTGATACTGTGTGTCATCTGGATGCTTGATCTCCATTAAACTCCAGACTTAGATTCATCCATTAGGAAGGTAAGACGTGGAGCCAAACAGAGAACTGTGTGCACAGCTGCACTCTCTGCGGGGCCCAAAGACCATGCCCACACATAGTTAACTGAAAGTGTGGAGCTTCAGGGTGTTTGTGTGTTTGTTTGTGTGTTTGTTTTGAGAAGTTTCACTCTTGTTGCCCAGGCTGGAGTGCAATGGCGTGATCTCAGCTTACCACAACCTCCGCCTCCCGGGTTCAAATGATTCTCCTGCCTCAGCCTCCCAAGTAGCTGGGATTACGGACATGTGCTACCACATCCAGCTAATTTTGTATTTTCAGTAGAGATGGAGTTTCTCCATATTGGTCAGGCTGGTCTCAAAGTCCTGAGCTCAGGTGATCTGCCCACCTCAGCCTCCCAAAGTGCTGGGATTACAGACCTGAGCCACTGTGCCCGGCTGGAACTTTAATATTAACATAAATATATAGAGAGAAAGAGAGGGAGACAGTGCTTACCGGTATTTCACTAAGTAATGCTCTATAAACAATTGTAATTTTTTAATCTTTTAAAAAATTATGGCTGGGCACGGGCGGATCACGAGGTCAGGGGATCGAGACCATCCTGGCCAACATGGTGAAACCCCGGCTCTACTAAAAATACAAAAATTAGCTGGACTTGGTGGCGTATGCCTGTGATCCTAGCTACTCGGGAGGCTGAGGCAGGGGAATCATTTGAACCTGGGAGGCGGAGGTTGCAGTGAGCTGGGATCATGCCACTGTACTCCAGCCTGGCGACAGAGACTCCATCTAAAATATATATATTTATATATATATTTATATATATATAAAATATATATATATATCCTACACATTTCTAGGTCCTGTTGCCTCTCCCTGCGGCATGCAGCATCTTCACCCATTTTAACCACATCATGACAGTCTAAGAGAATATCTTGCATTTCTAAGAACCAAGATATCAAGATTTTGTCTTGGTAACCACCGTTCTTCTCTCTGCTTCTGTAAGTTCAACTTTTTTAGATTCCACATCTAAGTGAGAATATGCAGAGTCTGTCCTTCTGTACCTGGCTCATTCCACTCAATGTCCCCCAAGTTCACCCAGGTTGTCATAAATGACAGACTTTCCTTCTTTTCGTGGCTGAGTAATATTCCATTTTGTGTGTGTGTATATGTGTGTACACACACAGGCACGTGTGTGTGTGTATGTGTGTATCTCTCTCACACACACCTTTTTTATCCGCCGGACACACAGGTCACATCCATATCTTGGCTACTGTGAACCGTGCTGCAATGAATACGGAAGCCCTAGGCCCAGGCCGCTGCTTTCCCAACTTTTTACGTAAGGTGGCTTCCAGGAAAATACCTCAGCAGGGGTGCTTTGCAGCAACCATAGAATTTTGAAAATTCATATTGAGTGCCCTTAGATGGTGCGGGGACTCTCCACTTCTACACAAGCCTTGCCATTCTCCATGGCCTCACAGCCAGCTCACTCACAGGCACCACCTGCTGGGCCCTGTGGGGTTTTAGTCTGTGACTTGGGGTGCAGGAATGAGATGGAATGGGTAAGACACACAAACACACACACACAGTCCTTGAATTCACAGATATACATTCGAGTTCAGCTCTCCTACTTTTTTTTTTTTTCTTTTTTTTTGAGGCAGAGTCTTGCTCTGTCACCCAGGCTGGAGTGCAGGGGTGCAATCTCGGCTCACTGAGACCTCTGCCTCCCAGGTTCAAGCAATTCTCCTGTCTCAGCCTCCTGATAGCTGGGATTACAGGTACATGCCACCACACCTGGGTGATTTTTGTATTTTTAGTAGAGATGGGGTTTCACCATGTTGGCCAGGCTGCTCTCGAACTCCTGACCTCAGGTGATCCACCCGCCTCGGCCTCCCAAAGTGCTGGGATTCCAGGCGTGAGCCGCTGCGCCCGGCTCCTCCCACTTATTTTCTACAGAAGACTTTCTGGTGAGCATTTTCAGTGATTCTCAGGCTCCTCACCTGTGGGAACAGTAACATCTTGGCAGCCCACTCCACAGAAACGTTCGACTGCATGACCCCTCACAGAACTGGTGTAAAAAGCAACAATAAATGACAATGCTTACAAACTATTTTTAAAAGTATTCAGTGCTGAGGATTGTGACTTCCAAAGGTCAAGAGCCGGGGAGGACCTTGCACACGAGCCACAAGTTGGAGGCAGAAGCGAGTGCCCCACCGCTAGCCGTCGGGTAAGTCCACACACGCATGGAAGAGGGAAAATGAAAAGCTGCCTTTCAAACGTCTCTTATTAGCAGCCTGGTCACAGGTTAGTGGCAAAACGTACAGTGGTTAAACTAATGTTTACCACACTGATGTACAGTTTTAAAAATCAGAAACACAAGCAAAAGGTCATGTTTTTTCTTCTGATTTTTCAAAACCTCCAGATCCCTATTATTTTGATCTGGAGTATTTGCAGTAAAACACAAATGCTCACGGTAACAAGAGCAAATGACACTGTCATAACCACGGTTGACAATGCCAGAGCCACGTTCCCAGCGCTCTGCTTTGCAGGGATCACTTACTGTGAGGATATTTTTCTGGAAGGGTGAAATGGAATTCAACCGCACAACCCCTAATAACATTAATAGAAACCACACTGCACCCGCAGCACATTTCTGATAGTCTACGAAATGGATATCAGATGTTGTGGTGACATCAGTGGCTGGCACACGGGCTGAAACACTTGCTAGTAAGGACAGAAAAGTTTGTTTCTGAAAATGTCACCTGTATCCTGTGGTGACAATGTGAGTCAGGCTGAGGTGAATTTGAAAATTACACCTGCTACACAAGCAAACGCGTCCTCAGGGCTCATTCTGGAGAAATCAATAAATTCTGTGGACCTCCTTGGTGGGAAGTCACCCTGTACTAATAAATTTTGCAAACGGTATTTTCCTTCCTGGTGTTTATTCCATCCTAATTAAAATGGTTCACACGGTTTTGGAAGTCAAGTCTGTCTTCTCCACTGTAATCTAAGTCCCATGGGCGTGAGGCCATTTCTTTCTTATTCATCTTCGTATCGTCCAGAACCAAGGGCACAAATCTCTGTTGACTAAAAACACAAGTGTGCTGAGATTTTTGGGTGGCGGGTCGGGGGTGCCAGATTTAAAGGGGTATAAGTCAGCTCCACGTCGTCAGGAGTTCACAAACCTAGTTGACTAATGAGATATCACAGAAGATAATTTACAGCATAGATTAAGCGTAAGATAAATGACAAATGATTTAGATTATAATCCCAAAAGACATTCTAGACATATTATTACAATATATATATTTATGCAGAAAGCCTTACTCTGTAAAATTATGTTCTTAAGTGATACTCCCAGAGCTGGAATGATGTGGTAGTATTTTATAGAAAAATAATATTAACACCCTTTTTCTGCAAAAATTAATTTTAAAAATGGTAATATTTGCGATAGCTTAACAAACTTCCTAGCTTAAAGCTTTAGAACATATTTTAAAAGCATTAAAGTGTATGTAAAACAAAGATGAGGAACTTTAAAACAATTCCTTAACTACTTAGTAGTTGTCATTACTCCAATATGTAAAAAGCTTAGATCTCCCTCTTGTCCTTAACACAAGGAAGGAAAAAACCGGACAACCTGAAAATCAAGGACCTTTTATGGATCCATTGAAGAAATAGGAGGTCACAGGGAAAACTGCTGCTCCGAGAACTGCAGAGACCATACACGGAGAACCAGCACTGGAGTCAGCTCACCCGGGGCTGAGGGCAGGAGCCACAAGCTGGCAGGAATATTAGATGGTGATTGGATGAACCTCTGGAGGCTGCACATGGCCCAGCCTGAGAGTGAGAAATTCCTGGCCCAACTTTAGGGGGCGCCCACACTCTCATGGTTTTACCTCCAGGAACCCCGCCAGGTTCTCAAATAAAGAGCCAAGAAAAAATCCCTTGTCTTTTAGGCAGGGGGAAGGGAAAGTAATCATTTTGAAGGACGCCAAGAGCATTCTCCATCACAAAAGACTTTACCAGGGACTTATCTCACCTACCACCTGCAGGGAGGACAACTACCCATCTCCAGCCTCCTCTGGCTCCCTTTCTCACCAAAGGAAAATAATATAGGGCAGAAGCTCTGATCTACTTAAAGAAAAGAAGAGCATCACAGAAGGAATACACGAAGGGAAAATTTTTTTTATCCTTAATCTTTTCTTACCAGTAACTATTTTTTCATTGTAACAATAGTAATAATGTATTGGTTGATTATAGTATATGGATAAGTAAAATGAATGACAGCAACATTATAACAGATGGGCAGAAGGGATTGGGAATATTTTGTTATAAGGTACCCACCTGCACTACTCGTGAACTGTATATTGTTATTTGAAAGTGAACTTAAAGTAGTTGTAAATGTATATTGCAAACTGTGGGGTAACCACTAAGAAAATATTTAGATATAAGTATAACTGATAAGCCAAAAGAGGAGAGAAAGAGAGATCATATAAAATGCTTAATTAAAGCCAGAGAACTCAGTCAAAGAGGGGAAGGGGAAAAGTTCAACAAATAGAAAACAGTTACAAACATGGTAAATATTAACCCAGCTAGATCAAAAATCACTTTAAAGGTAAATGGTCTAAATACACCAATTAAAAGGCAGAGATTGTCAGCGTGGATTAAAAAAATCAAAACTCAAGTAAATGTCTACAAATATGAGCATGCTTTCTATCTTCCTGGCTGATCACGGTACTCCTGCCAAACTTTAAGCTCTGCAAAGATGAAACCTAATTTGCTTCAGCATTTTTCAGCATAGGGTTGTTTTCATTAGTATTTGTATTACGATAGAAACGATAGAAATAATAATATCCACCACTGATTAAGCACCTACTGTATGCTAGGCGTTGTGATTTCAATACATAGGAGGTCCTTAATGGTCATTTGATGAATAGATGGATAAATTAATAAACCAGTTAATAAAAACTCTAAGCATGCTGAATTTTGTCTTCACCTACATCTATGCCCAGCTTTCTTTTAATGAGTGACTACCATACAGTCAAGTCTGGCTTATATAAGCTGCAAAGGGAGAGGAAAAAGCATAGATTGTAATCTAATATTAAATTCCCCATGAAGAAGTTATCTCTAGTATCAGTAAATTCTTCATCTTTCACTGCCTTGCCATTCACCAATCCTTCTAAGGACTGGTCTCTCTGCTTTTTCTGTCCTTGTTCACAGTGATGGAAAATAGGAAATGCATAAAAGTACACACCCCACTGCTTCACAAATTGGGTTATCACTAACAGAATTGTATGCTCTATGAAGGAAAGTCCTAAGAGTAATCTAATCTACAGGGACTCAATCTTCACTCCCAAAAATCATGACATGCACAATCTGGAACTTTGGCACCAAGTTTGAGGAAGGACCTGGATATATGGAACCAGATCAACCTAGAAGCCCAGAGTGTAACAGTTACCAGGCCAGGACAACCACATGGGCACTGGTCTGAGCACCAGGAAATCCAGGTTGCAGATGTGAGCTGGTAATTATTATGCACAAGTTCCCCAATTCTCTGGCCTCAGTTTCACCATCTATAAAGTAAGCAGACATACTCTAAATAATCTCTTATATCCCCTCCAAATTCAAAGTTCTAAGTTCTAAATTGATGAAAACAATATAATAATTATTGAACCTATATATAACTCTATTGTGCGATTCAATCCTATATGAGATCGTGAACACAGAGACAATATAAAATACAAGTTCCCATTGCCTTCCTTAACATTGACTCATAATTTGAAAGCCAAATGGTATTTATCAAATGTAAACACAAGGTACATAAAACTAGCCTCATTCCACATCACGTCTCTTACCTCTCTTCACTCCTAAACTTACTTAAACTTCAATTAACACCATGTTTCCTCACAACCAGCCAGCTTTCGAACTTCTCCACACACTAGTCCAGAGCTCCTGACTCTTGATTATTCTGTCTTAAAGCCAAAAATCCTACCACATCACAATAATATGAACAGTAATCAATACTATGTAGTGTCCATCAAGGGTATGTCAGGCATTATGCTCAGTGGTTCCTACGTTATCTATTCCATCCTCATTGCAAATCCATGCAGTAGGTCCTACCCATATTCAACCCACAGAGAAGCTGAGTCTCTGGGAGATTAGGTGACTTGGTCCAGGCCATACATCTAGTAGGTTTTAGAACCAAAAGTCAAACTTAACTCTTCATGAGTTCCTAGCCATGTTCTTGCCATTTTATCAGTTTTTAAATATCGCCGGGCGCGGTGGCTCACGCCTGTAATCCCAGCACTTTGGGAGGCCGAGGCGGGCGGATCACGAGGTCAGGAGATCGAGACCATCCTGGCTAACACGGTGAAACCCCGTCTCTACTAAAAATGCAAAAAATTAGCCGGGCGAGGCAGCGGGCGCCTGTAGTCCCAGCTACTCGGGAGGCTGAGGCAGGAGAATGGCGTGAACCCGGGAGGCGGAGCTTGCAGTGAGCCGAGATCGCGCCACTGCACTGCAGCCTGGGAGACTAAGCGAGACTCTGTCTCAATAAATAAATAAATAAATAAATAAATAAATAAATAAATAAATAAATATCTTTAGTAGCAGAACCCTCTTTGGAGTAAAAATATGTACACAGAACCCAATATACAAAACAAAAGTGAGAGTATATTGGAAGTGTAAGCACAAATGAATACACTATTATAAAGGAAATATTTTCCTATTATAAAGGAAATCAATGAAAATCATAACAAATTCTGATGAACACAGAAACCAGGAGTTGCTCATGACCTCTACAGATATTTACCAGCCTCTGCATCCTGTTCACGTTGGTATTCTGTTTGGGTTGCACATTGCCCTACATAGTTGAAAATAACCGTGGGTTTTTAACATTTCACCTTGCAATCTGGCTATTCTTAAATCAAATTGACCCAGATGTTTGCAACAAGAGTAGGAAACTATAAAAATATGTAAAGCAATCCCAGGTTTACAATATCTACCATATGTACCAAAAATATAAGGGCACGATGGCCAGATGCATATTCACTTGTTACCACACAAATGACTGATAAGCTGTCACTAGATCAAATGTCAAGTGAACGTGAAAGCTTGTGTGGCCATTCATTGAGCCAGTATTACCACTACAAATACACGCACACACGTATCTATACACACACATATACGTAATGCTTTGGAAACATTGTCTTTTACAGACTTTGACATTAGTGGGAATCACAAGCCTAAATTCCAAGAAAGATCATTATAGAGATAGAACTTTTAAATTAATAATGGATTATAAGAAGTTCAAATACTGACCACAAAATGGCAGGATTATCTTTAGTTCAAAGTCTTCCCCAAAGAAATTAATCTAGAAGCACAAAGTAATGTCTTACTGTCTTGTTATTTTCCAGTGTGTTAAAATGTAGCATACACTGAAATTTGAAGAGGTTATTTTTATCACTATTTTTAAAATAGTTTAAATTATCTATGAATATGTGTATTCATAAACACTGTACTAATGCACATGGCTTCGTCCAGTGGTGCTGAGTCCTGCCTGGGCATGCAGAGGGAGCTTTCTAGTATAGAACGCCCAGTCCAGGCTGGGCGCGGTGGCTCACACCTGTAATCCCAGCACTTTGGGAGGCCGAGGTGGATGGATCTCTCGAGGTCAGAAGTTCAAGACCAGCCTGACCAACACAGTGAAACCGTGTCTACTAAAAATACAAAAATTAGCTAGGCATGGTGGTGCATGCCTGTGGTCCCAGCTACTTGGCAGGCTGAGACAGGAGAATCGCTTGAACCCTGGAGGCAGAGGTTGCAGTGAGCTGAGATCATGCCACTGCACTCCAGCCTGGGAGACAGAGTGAGACTCCTCAAAAAAAAAAAAAAAAAAAAAGGTGACTGCCCAGTCAGACTCTCTAAATGAAAAGAGTTCTTAAACGGAGCTGACCACCTGATTTCACTAGTTGTCCCTCCTCGTTAGGAAAGTGCCAAGTCACCTTGCACTGGGCATTTCCTAAGTGCTGCCATTTGAGGTGCAGCTTTAAACTGATATATTGCAGGCTAGCAGTCACCTACCAAATGTCAAACGTAAAATGGCAGAAGGATTGGTGTCAAGAATTTTCTTAACTAATGTAGTGTTTGGGTGCTGAGTAATTTATTAACTAAACTATTAATGCTTGAAATGTTTTTGTCCAGTTTTGCAAAAATGTCACAAATGTTTAAGATGCCATCCACACAGGCTAACTGGCAGGAAAAAGCAAACCCATTACATAGGACTTGATGGAATATTTATAAGATCCAATTTCAAACAGATCCAGGCAGTCGGCCAAAGTGCAAGATAGACGCTTCACTTTTAGAATCTGAGCGTCTAATGAAATTCAACAAAACAGAAAAGAAAGAGAATTCAAATAATTTTCGGTGCCCAATAATACTTTTCTTGAGATTGTTCAATATACTCAGATATAGTTTTATGTAGTTATCCATTTCTTCCCATAGAATTCCAGAGATATCTTCAAAATTCAGTTATGCTGCAAAAAAAAGAGTGGTCTTTAATGGATATTCAGTGTAATCAACTTATTAAAGAAAGCAGAGACACTGCATAAAAGACCAACAGACTCAAAAAGGGTCTCTGGAAAGGAAGAGTGAAATTATTGGACAAAGTTACAGTGGACAGAGCCTGTAGATGTTATAACCCTAAGGTGCCCGGTGAGGAGGAGAACCTCCAGACAAAGTTACAGTGGACAGAGCCTGTAGATGTTATAACCCTAAGTTGCCCGGTGAGGAGGAGAACCTCCAGCAGCTGAGCTCTGTTGCCTCATCCTCTTCTGGTGAGACTGACACTCTGTGCTGGAGATGGCTCACCCCCCAGCGGCAGCTTATGCCTAAAAGAATAGAAAAGAATGCTCATGCCAAGAATTTTGCATAGTTCAACATTGCATTGGGGAAAAGTATAATGAATGAATCATGTGAACTAATTTTTTAAAGTCCAGACTCACTCCAGGCCACATAAAGGGGTGTTATTTACTTAAAACAACAATTGTGCTTGAACATCAGTCCTGGTGAGACTGAATGTTGTGGCCTGTTTCCAAGAATACGGGGGCCTGGACTGATGCAACCAGTGCTTCTCCCACTGCTGTCACCCAGAAAAACTAGTTCAAAATAAACATTTTTAAAAGACACAGCTGAGCTCAAGAGGAAGAGCAGAAAGCCCCAGGGTCAAGGGTGAGAGAAGCAGCCGGCGGCACGCAGGTGACCCAAGGCCTCGGGCAGGAGACTGGACCCGCAGTCCAGCCCACACAGCTTCCGGATGTGCAGCCTGTGCCCAAAGCAGGGAGACTGGCTGAGCTCTGCAGGTGATGTGCAAAGCCACAAGGCCACGTATCAATGGACGGAGCAGCGTAAAGACACTCGCTGTCTCCCCAGGGTCTGGGGAGGTGAAACCTCATCCATAAGGTGCAGAATTTCCAAGTCTGCAGCACGAGAAGCGGGTAGAGTCTGAATACGACTGCCCGAAGACAGCAGGAACTCCAAGCAAAAAACTTACCTCGAAATTTAGACTGGAACTGCTGAAGCCTGCATGGACCAAAAGAAGCAAAACTGAGAACGCTTTGAAGAAGGAATTCCCAAAGCAAGACAGATGAAAATACCGCAAGCATGCACACACACTACAATACACACCTTGTTTTTCCCACTTTAGAGCTGAGGAAACTGAGTCACATAGGAATTACGTAAGTTACCCCGGTCAAAGACCTATTCGCAATAAAGCAGCCATTTGAAGCCAGGCAGTATGTCTCTGGAGGTGTCTTTAAAATACGATGCTTAAGCCCATTTCATCACTATCTCGTTGCACCCACACAGCTGAATGAGATACACGGCCCTGCCAACTGACGTCACTTCGCAGGACAATTACAAGTTTAATTTGAACCAAATGATAACGAAGGTAATACATATCAAAGAATGTGTGTTACCTTGGAGAAACAGCTCTCATAGTACCCAAAGAGAAATACTTAGCCTTACATGCATGTATGAGAAAAAATTAAAAATTAGTAAGCCAAGAGTCCAACATAAGCTTGCAAATCCTGAGAAAGGAAGAGGAAGATGATGCGGATGGAACGTCTGTGTGCCTTTGTTGACAGTGGATATGAGACCACGGTTTTTCTTTTTTTTAAAAGAATGTAAACCAGAGACACACGGCAAAGGAGGTGCAGCACTGAGCCACTGATCTCGGCGACAAAGCGCACTCTGAGTGTTAGGTGCGAATGAGGAAGTAACACTTTGGAGAGGATTTGGAGCGGGTTCCTCGTGAGGATGAGACAGCATTGACAGTTACTGGACAGTTACTTTATGGAAGTCTTACCTGATTGTTCAAAAGGGGTGGGAAGAGGTGTTGCTAGGAAGCACGTTCTGTGTGGCCCCTGGGCACAATATGTCACAAGTCTCATGAACATCTGAAATCTCCAGCCAGGGGTGTGTAGTTTACTATTATAGTGAGCAAAGGGTCAGTCTGAGGACAGGCAAAATCAAAATGCACATGTTCTCTACAGAGGAAATTCCCCACTGGAGACAGTTTTGCTTGAGTGAGCTTGACAACAGTACAAATGCCGGGGCTTTCTGTGTTGGCAGTGCGGTCACCACGGTTGCCACATCGCAAGGACATGGTTATTTCCTTGACTACCTATGCTGCCTCACCTCCAAAACTCGTATGTTGAAGTCCTAACCTCCAGTGTGGCTATATTTGGAGATTGGGCTTCTAGGGAAATAATTAAGGTTAAATGAGACTATAAGGGTGGGGCCCTGATCCCATAGAATTAGTGTCCTTATAAGAAGAGACACTCTCCCTCTCTCTCTCCCTTTCCCTCTCTCTCCTTCTTTGTCTCTTTCTGCCTCTCTCTCTCTCCTTCTCTGTCTCCCTCCCACTCCTCCCACCAAGCCCTGAGGAAAGGCCACATGAGGACACAGAAGATGACTATCTGCAACCCAAGGAGAAAGCCCTCACCAGAACCTGACCGTGCTGCCACCTTGGTCTTGGACTTCCAGCCTCCGTAACTGTGAGCAATAAATGTCTGTTACGCCACCCAGTCTGTACTACATTGTTATGTCAGCCTGAGCCAACTAATACAGATGGAATTAAAGATAAGAGCAGAATAAGGAAAATAATAATGATAAGGAAAATAATGAGATTAGATGACATGTTTTATAACACATGGATTTCATAAATACTTGGGCCATTTTAATCTATGATAACGTTGGGTATTTACAAGATGGGTCATCTTTGAACTGTTTTTCTTCTTCAAAATTGCCTTTGCTATGCTTGGCCCTTTTTATTTTCATATAAATTTTATCATGAGTGTATCAATTTCCAAAAAATATTGCTGAGATTTTGGTTGGAACTGCATTGAATCTACAGATGTTCTCGGAAATAATGCCATTTTACCAATAACATGACATCTAGTTCATGGGCACGGCAAGTCTGTCCATAGATGAAGCTCTTCTTTCCTTTATTTCTACCATGTTTTCTAATTTTCAGCACAGAGATCGCCTCATTTTTCACTACAATTATGCATGGAAATTTCCTGTCTGTGATGCTAGTGGTAATTTATTAAAATTTTATTTCCAGTTGTTTAATGACCATATATAGAAAGGCAGTTATTATTAACCTTGTATCCTGCAACCTTGAAAACCTTACCTAAGAATTCTAAGAGTTTACCTGTAGATTCTTTTGGATTTTCCATCAACAATATTTAATACCTGAACACATTAAATCTGATATCCGAACTATTTTCCATTTGCCGACTGATTTCCTCAGTTGCATTCCTGACTCTGTTTTTCTAAAGAGTATTTCAGAATTACGCTTCCAGGAGTCATCCATTAGATGAGAGGTTGCCAGAATTCTTCCGTGACCGCTCCACCTACAGCCCGGCTGAGCTAAGTACCCTCCCTTCATGCTTGGACAGCACACTGTGTCTACATCTATCTTCCTGAAATGAGCTGTGTATGAGATCATCTTGTCCTTGTCTTTCTCTTCTCCTGAAGACAAGGCCCGTTCTCTTCAATTTTATATCCCTAATGCCTCCTGGAAGATAATAAGCTCTCAATAAATATCTATGGAACTGAAGAGCCAAACTAAATTATTAGCAACCATAATGGCTAAGGGTTTCACTCTGTGCTCTTATTCAATCCTCATGAAATCTATGAGGTAAGAAGAGCAGACATAATTAATAGCCAGGTTACAGGAAGCTACGGGTCAAAATAGTAATTAAGTGGGAATTGTCCACAGCGATAAACCTGGTCCACGGTAGACCTGGGGCCAGGAACTCATGCTCTTTCCCTTCCCCTTTTGCTGTTTCCAGACAAAAATGAAAATGCTGAGACTGTGGCTCTGGGTCAGACTTTTTATACTATGCACATAAAAAGCAAACGCTTAGGTAGAGGTCATTTATTGATTTATGTGTTTGTTCTAGCATCCAAGGCTTCAGGAACCAAAGGGCCATCATGCTTTTGTAGCAGACAAGAGAGTCTTCTGCAGTATTTACAACTGATATAACTGAGCTACATGGCTCAAATCTACAGATCATTATATTCATGATGGGATGTTATGGACTGAATTGAGTTCTCCCTCTCTCAAAATTCATATGCTGAAGTCCTAGCCCCTGCAATGTGACTGTATTTGAAGATAAGGTCTTTAAAGAGGTGATTAAGTCAAAATGAGGTCATTAGGTGGGGGCCCTAATCCAATCTGCCTGGCGTCCTCATAAGAAGAGGAGATTCAAACACAGACACACAGAGGGACGACCCTGTGAGGACACAGGGCAAAGACGCTTCTGCAAGCCACGCAGAGAGGCCCCAGGAGAAACCAACCCTGCCAACACCTTGATCTTGGACTTCCAGCCTCCAGCACTATAAGAAAAAATGTCTGTGGCTTCAGCCTTACACCGTCTGTGGTCTTTGCCACAGCAGCCCTGAGACACAGGTGGCACTGTCAGATGAAGTCCTCTTCCGTGTGTGGACACCTCCTAGGCTTGTCTCTCCTCCTTTCCTGTGCTCACCCTTCACATCCAGGCACATAGGGAAATGGGAGGACAGCTCTTCCCACTCACATCTCACCTCCCTGCAGCACCTTACATCAGACCCTTTCCCCACCCTCATCCCCAAGACATACCCATCCTCCTCATGGGCATGACCTCCCACGTGAGCACCTCACATGTGAACAGAGGATGAGCCAAGGGAGAGGAGAGATGAGGAGCGTCGCTCATGGGAAGAACAAATGGGACGCTGTCTGCAGGACTCACCACGTCCACGCAGAGGATACAGCCATTGCACTGTCAACCCCTATCTGCTCCCAGGCTGGGTGGACCTCACGCTCTGGACAGCAACCAGGGGAGAGGGTAAAATCAGACAACAGGATTCTTTGCTTGTTCTGACATCAGGCCAACCCACTGAAGGCATGGGAGAGCAAGGTCTTGCCCTGCCTTCTCTCAACTCATGTGTCACTATGCTTCCATAATCTTCAGTTCATGTGTCATGAATTGAGAGACAGCCATCATGAGATATCACTTCTGCCTTTCTCTTCTACTGCAATGGCAGCACTAGAAGAGAAAGGAAGAATGGGTATGCGACTTAGGCTGAGTCCATCGCGTCCTTTGACCTGTCACTGGAGGAGCAACAGGCTGACTGTGCCCAACAAGTTTGCATACATTGGGCTTGGATTTATATATTTATGCAAAACTCTAAATGTTTATAAGTATTTAAACTCATACAAATAATCCTCAGTCCTTCGTTTCTTCTCTTGACTTGACCAAGGTTCCCCCCGGTACCTCCTTTGGGACAGCCTTATGGTGTTCTTTTGTTTTATTGTTTTGTTTTGTTTTTGTTTTTATTTTGAGACAGAGTCTCACTCTGTCACCCAGACTGGAGTGCAGTGGCACAATGTTGGCTTACTGCAACCTCCACCTCCCGGGTTCAAGCGATTCTCCTGCCTCAGCCTCCTGAGTAGCTGGGACTACAGGTGCCGCCACCACGCCTGGCTAATTTTTTGTATTTTTAGTAGAGATGGGGTTTCACCGTGTTAGCCAGGATGGTCTCAATCTCCTGACCTCATGATCCACCTGCCTCAGCCTCCCAAAGTGCTGGGATTACAGGCGTGAGCCGCCGCACTCAGTCTATGGTGTTCTTTAATTCTGGGATCAAATTAGGCTCAAGCTAGGTACAGTGGCCAACGTTTGTAATCTCAGCACTTTGGGAGGCCAAGTCAGGCAGATCACCTGAGGTCAGGAGTTCAAGACCAGCCTGGCCAACATGGTGAAACCCTGTTTCTACCAAAAAATACAAAAATTAGCTGGGCACAGTAGTGCACACCTGTAGTCACCGCTACTGGGGAGGCTGAGGTGGGAGAATTGCTTGAACCTAGGAGGCAGAGGTAGCAGTGAGCCAAGATTGCACCACTGCACTCCAGCCTATGTGACAGAGTGAGACTCTGCCTCAAAAAATAAAAGAAAAAAAAGAGAGAAAAGAAAAGAAGTAGGAGAGCTGAACTTGAGTGTCTCAAAAAAAAAAAATTAGGCTCACGTGTCTAGTTACTTCTAGTTTCACGTCAATACACGTGTGGTTCTGAGCCACCTAGTAGTCTTTCTTTGGTGATAACACTGTGGACAGCTGGCTGTCTTCCAACTGTGTGAAAACCATATTTTGCTTCTGTAATCCAAAGTACACAAGAGTCTCACATTTTATTCCTACTATGTCTTACCAGGTCCCTGAATGAGTGAAATCCAACGAACTCTGTCATTTAATTAATAGTATTTATCAATGTTAATTTCTTAGTTTTGATTACTATATGATGGTTATATAAGATACTAACATTGGAGGAAGTTGAGGGAAGGGTATATTGGTAACTGCAGTATTTTGCAACTCTTTAAGTCTAAACCATCTCAAAGTTAAAAGTTTAAAAAAATTCAGGCTTTGGAATTGGTCTGCAAATAAGGATAAAGAAATATTAAAGTTGTTGCCTTCGTTTTCTGGTTCAGGGATTGAGGTACGGTGGTGCCACAGCCTTTAATAAGGAATCCTCTTTTAGGTAGGAAAATATTGGCATCTGTAACAAATAATCCTCAAAATTTAAATAGCTTAACAAGACAAAATTTTTATTTTTCTCTCAAACCACAAGTCCAGTGTGGATATTCTGTCATGACCAGCAGTAGAGGGATGGGTTCCAGGGCACTATGAACCATGACTGGCAATTGATGGGCAAGGTGGGGGTGCTATGTCTCATGGCTGGCAATTGAGGGGTGAGTTAGGGGGTGCTATGCCCCATGGCTGGCAATTAAAGGGTGGGTTGTGGGGAGATATGCCCCATGACTGGCAATGGAGGGGTGGGTTGGGGAGAGCTACCCCCTACACTGTTATTTCAAGACTCAAGCTAATGGAGGTTCTGCCATCATCAATGTGTGGCTTCCAAGGTTTCCCAGGGGGTCAACATCTACCTGGAAACTGGGAGAGAGTAAAGGGATTGCCCAAGACAATCCCATTTACAATAGCTACAAATAAAATAGAATACCTAGGAATATATTTAACCAAGGAGGTGAAAGATCGCTACAAGGAAAACTACCACACACTGATGAAAGAAATTGCAGATGACACAAACAAATGGAAGAACATCCCATGCTCATGGATGTTAAGATTAATATTGTTAAAAAGACCATACTGCCTACAGCAATCTACAGACTCATTATACCCTATCAAAATATCAATGTCATTTTTCACAGTCTTAGAAAAAAAAATCCTTAAAGTTATATAGAACCACCAAAGAAAATGAACAGCCAAAGCAATCCTAAGCAAAAAGAACAAAGCTAGAGGCATTACATTACCTGACTTCAAATTATACTACAAGGCTATAGTTACCAAAACAGCATGGTACTGGTATAAAAATAGACACATAGATCAATGGAACAGAATAGAGAACTCAGAAATAAAGCCATACATCTACAGCCAACTGTTCACAAAGGCAACAAAAACATATACTGGGGAAAGGATACTCTTTTCAATAAATGGTGTTGGGAAAATTGGATTGCCATATGCAGAAAAAAGAAACTGAACCCCTATCGCTCACCACATACAAAAATCAACTAAAGGCCAGGCATGGTGCCTCACACCTGTAACCCCAGCACTTTGGAAGGCGGAGGCAGGCGGATCACTTGAGCTCAGGATTTTAAGACAAGCCTCGCTAACATGGTGAAACCCCATCTCTACTAAAAAAAAAAAAAAATACAAAACTTAGCCAGGCGTGGTGGTGGGCACCTGTAATCCCAGCTACTCAGGAGGCAGAGGCAGGAGAATCATTTGAACCTGGGAGGCGGAGGTTGCAGTGAGCTGAGACAGCTGCCTCAAAACAAAAACAACAACAAAAAAGTCAACTCAAGATGGATTAAAGACTTATATGTAAGACCTGAAACTAAAAATACTGGAAGAAAATCTAGGGAAAACTCTTCTAGACATTGGTCTAGCAAAAGAATTTATGCCTAAGACCTCAAATGCAGAAACAACTAAAGCAAAAATAGACAAATGGGACTTAATTAAACTAACAAGCTTCTGTACAGCAAAACAAATCATCAACAGAGTAAACAGATAACCTGCAGAATGGTAGAAAATATTTGCAAACAATGCATCCAACCAGGGACTGATATCCAGAATTTACAAGGAATTCAAACAACTAACAACAACAAAAAAAATAAGCCCATTTAAAAAGCGGGCAAAGGACAAAAATAGATGTTTTTCAAAAGAAGTCATACAAATGGCCAACTAGCATATGAAAAAATGCTCATCACTAATCAGAGAAATGTAAATTAAAATCACAATTAGATACCATCTTATACCAGTCAGTATGGCTATTGCTTAAAAGACAAAAATAACAGATGTTGGCAAGGATGTGGAAAAAAGAGAATGTTTATACACTGTTGGTGAGGATGTAAATTAGTGCAACCTCTATGGAAAACAGTATGGAGGCTGGGAGCAGTGGCTCATGCCTGTAATCCCAGAAATTCGGGAGGCCGAGGTGGGAGGATCGCTTGAGCCCAGGAGTTTGAGACCAACCTGGCCAACGTGGTGAAACCCCATCTCCACTAAAACTGCAAAAATTAGCCAGGCATGGTGGTACACGCCTATAATCCCAGCTACTTGGGAGGCTGAGGCATGAGAATTGCTTGACCGTGGGAGGTGGAGTTTGCAGTGAGCCGAGATCACGCCATTGCACTCCAGCCTGGGCAATAGGGCGAGACTCTGTCTCAAAAAACAAAATGAAAAACAGTACAGAGATTTCTCCAAGAACTAAAAGTAGAACTACCATTCAATCCAGCAATCCCACTACTGAGTTTCGATCCAAAGGACTAAAAGTAGAACTACCATTCAATCTAGCAATCCACTACTGAGTGTCGATCCAAAGGAAAATAAACCATATCAAAAAGATATCTGCACGCGTATGTTTATAGCAGCGTTATTCACAATAGCAAAGATGTGGAGTGAACCTAAGTATCCATCAACAGAGGAGAGGATGAGACAATGTGGTGTGTGTATATTATATATATGTGTGTGTGTGTATATATATATACACGTATATATATATATACGTATATATATATACACACACACACACATATATGGAGGTCATTATCTTAAGGGAAACAACTCAAAAGCCAAATACCACATGTTCTCACTCATATGTGTGAACTAGAAGAAGTGTCCACATGGTAGCCGAGAGTGCAATGATAGACACTGGAGCCTTGGAAGGGCGGGGGCAGGAGGGAGGTGGAAGATTTAAACAAGACTTAATGGCTTCTTTGTAAACTATTTGGATGGCGGTTCCACTAACAGCCTAGTCTTCACCACTATGCAATATGTGCACGTACCAACACCACACCTGCACTCCATACATTTATACCATTTTTAAAAAAAAAAAAAGATTGCCTGAGAGAAGTGTCCCCGTGCAGGCCAGCAGCAGCCCACATCACTCCCACTCAGACCCCACTGGTGAGGACTCAGTGGCCTTGCATAGCTGAAAGGGGCCCTGGGCAGTGCAGCCTCACTGTGTGCCCGGAAGAGGCTCTGAGCTCCGTGCCTGGCTGGGAGACTCCACCACCCACTCTCATTATCTGTGCACCTTAATAACCACCAGGCCTTTCAGAGGGAAGAGGCGTCACTTAGACAGCAGTTAAGCAGCACAAAGGGGCTTGCTCTGGGCACTGAGCCCTCACCTGTGCCCTTCCCATCACAGGTCGTTGTGAGCCAGTCACAGAATCATTAGTGAGAGGTGGCCAGTTTCAAGTTCTCAGTCCGGGTCGTGAGTGTTAAGAAGTAAGGACAGTGCCAAATCATAATTGGTCAAATTTGGTTTGCCACTACAGGTCCAGCCATTAGGTGAGGACAGTGCAAAATGGTAGAGCCCTTGGGAAAGTGCCTGAGCAGTTCTTATGTGGGAAGGGGCATGGGCGTCTTCAGGGAGCCTCTAGAAAGCGCTATGCTTGATGCTGTTAATATGTGTTTATTATATGCGCCCGGCCTCCATACTGTTTTCCATAGAGGTTGCACTAATTTACATCCTCACCAACAGTGTAAACACTACTGTTACCTCGTTTCATACTCATAACCGCCCCCCTCCACGAATATGGCCACACTAGGACTGAGGAATCTTAGGTTAGAAAAGTCCCAGAATCCACAAAAGAACAAGACACAGTCTTTGCTTTCTAGGCCCCAACACTTGAGTGAAATGGTTGCAGCTGACACGTGTGAGCTGGGCACATAAATCATAAGCCCGAGTGCCAAGGCCCCCACATCAGCTGGCACGTTGGCTCCCAGGGTCCACACCCGTGATGGTCACCCGCTGCCTGACTGGTTTAATGAGCGCTAAGACAACAACCCATTCCTGCAGAATTCTGGTAACTTTGCAGTGGAGGCCTGAGCACCACGGTCAGCCTGTTTGGTCCACTCAATCCCTTCACAGCTGAGACCCCTGTGGTTCTCTGACCAGCGTCCGCCTAAGGCTCGCCTGGCAGAGGCACCTGCTTCGGAGGACTCCTAAGAGGGGTGTCATATCATGTCTGAAAACTGCACCCCGGGACACCTCTAGCTCCTTACTATCGCATTCAACCTCTGATGGTAAACCCCCAACTCTGAAGAGCAAATACAACCCTAACTCTGCTTAGTTACTAGAAGTCACTATCCCAAAAACAAAAACAAAAACAAAACAAAACCAAAAAAAACTCTACCAAAAGAAGAAACTCAGCACCCAATCTTAAATTTCCATACTGGCTCTTTTGCATTTCTCTGACACATGCCAGCTTAAACCCAGACACTCATATTTTGCAAACGAAAACTGCTGAAAAGGTAACCTGCCCACCTTCTCCTAGGACAGGCCGACTCCTTTCCCTTGGGTCTCTACCCCATTTCTCCTCCTTTAGGATTCCTTCGGGCTTTGCATTCTCTTCCCAGGACCAAAACAGTCCCCTGTAAACCTACTATCCTTTCTTTTCGGTTTTTTATAAAGAGTGAAGGCAGAAGTGACTAAAGCAACGTGCTGATAGGAAGCCAGCACCCGATTTAAGGACAGTGTCTTGTAAGGGCCTGGCCCACCCATCATCCCTGACTCTGAACAGTGCTGTCTGTTCAGCAGTGCTGAGAGTGAGATTAATTATCCTCCAGTCCAGCCGAGAAGCGGGGGTTGCCACACGGATGTGTCTCCAGCCACTTACTACACAGAGACTTACTCATCACAAGCGCTGAGGATCTTGAAAGGACGCACATTCCTGAGCAATATTTGTCCCTATGCTAATTTGATTCTGGAAAAACCAGGCTTCCCCCAGCAAGAAAGGCAAGTGAGAGAAAGAAGAGCAAGCTTTTGCCAAAATAAATGGAAGGAAGAATCCAATTCAACTTCTCCTCGTTGCACGGTTTAATCTCTGCTTTCCATTAGGGAGTTGAAGAGGGACTGCCCCTTCACCTGTTTGCCTCTGTGACTTCAGACAAATCCAGTTGACAACGACAAAGCACCTTCTTTGTCCTTCTCATCAGTTAATTTAAAGGGTGCATGTTTACTAACAGCTTAATCTATTTGGTGCAAACACTCTTTCACATTCTTTTCCTTCATCAAAAACAAAACCCCAAAACCTTCCAGAAACTCACATGGAAACTTCCCGTCTTAAGTCGGCCTGGATGGCAGCATCATAGCTACAGAAATCTTAGCCGCACAACCATGTCTTAGTCGGTTCATGAGCCTCCCTCTCTCTGTGAAATGTCAGGACCAGAAGCTCGCATTTTGAGTGGCTAGTCTCAACTTTCACAACTCTGCACACTGCAAACACTAAGTAGCAGTGAGAGCTCCCTTTGACCCAAAGAAATTCCTTCCTCCAAGAATCAACCGAGAGGAAATCAACGTTTATGTTTCACACACAAAAAAATTGACAATAAACTTAATTAGACTTGGTATCTTAAATACGCCGACAACTGCTGGTAACTTCACAAACAGAATGAACCAAGTTTACTTTCCTTGAGTTATTACCTAGCTGTATCAGGAAACATTTGTTTCTACCAAAGTGATCACTTGCATGGAGTTTTAACATCAGTTGCAAGAGAAGTATGGTATAATTTTAACACTGTACTTGCTTATATTTTATTTTAAATACAGAGTAATGTTTTAAATTGAATTTAACTATAAAACTTCCATAAAATAAAAATGCATGATCTCATAAAATCAAATCAGTCTTTAATTGTAATAATAAAAATTACATTTAAGTAATGGTGTCTCGGAGTTAATAGCTCCATAAAATCGCCCCTGAAAAGCCAATCTTTGCTACCTGAGTGACTTTTTCTTTAACATTCTGCAATTAAAAGACGAAGTTCTGCCGGGACTCACCATGTGTCTGCTGCGGAACCTCCTACTGGGAGCGAATTTCCAACTGAGCTCGCCAGTGAGTAGTGAAGGGAATGTCGGAGCAAAGGTGTGTTACCTGGGCCCAGAAGATTCCGCTCTCCACGTTTTAACTACAAACCACAGAAAAAGGGCAACGTGAAACCAGGAAACGTTTTTAGAAAATTCTAAAATAACTACCATCTAGAGATAAAGTAATTTTTTTTCCCACTACACACCAGGAATAACGTTTCCCCAGTGTTATACACCATTACTACTCATTTGTGGATTAGGGGATTTATAAGGATGATGTCCATTTTTTTAATGCATCTTGAAGTAAGCCAAGAGTAGATTCCACCTTACAAATGCATTTTATGTCTAAGAAAGGCTTCTTCTGTTCCTTTACATCTTCCAGGTAACAGACATCAAGAAACCCAGCACCGCAGACTTAGCACCCAGGCACACGTTTGCATGTTCCTATTTATTTCACGTGTGCCGACCTCCTATCCTGATGAGGCCTCAAGTCCCCTGAAGACAGGGACTGTGTATTTTATTTTCCCCATGCATTTGCTCTAGGACTGGATCTTCAACACGTACAAGCGGGTGCAGGGAGGGAGGCCCTGAAAATCTTCACCAGTATCGACGCAAAAGGCCAAAGCCAAGCTTGTCTTCAACATCAGCCTCCAAAGGCCCCCCTTCTCTCCCCAGCCTTCACCTCCTCCCACGTTCCCTCCACCAATGCACCGCAGCTTCCTCAGTCTGGAAGTCGCCTGAGGGCTTATGACTCACACAGAATTAGGAATTCAGTCCCACTAGGCAATTCCCAGCTCTCCAAGCCCCTGCGATGCCTGCGGAAGGGGCAGCTGCTGAGCTCCCTAGGGCTGTGGCTACACACTCCCCTCTGCAAGAAACCTGCTTTAATTTCAGGGTTGTCTACCTACACACAAACCTGATTCTAGTAACTCCGTGACAAAGAACCTCTGTTATCTTCCTTCACCTGCAGAATAAAGAGGACCCGCCAAAGCCTCCCAAGGTCTATTGCTTCCTGTTCCTCTTCTCTCACTCCCCCTCTTCCTAGCCTTCCCCTTGACCTCATGTAGAAGATTGTTTCCTACTTTGGAATAAGTGGCTTAGGCCAGAGAGTGCCACGGCTTCTGTGTTACTCTCTACCCTCACCCCGGCCACCAGCGCTGGAGCCACAGCCCTGCATCTGAGCTCTGTGGCCAAATGCACACCCACCTGGTCAAGACTGCCAGCCACACACCCCAGCCTCCATCACCCGCACCCACACTGACAGAGGCTGCCCACGAGCAGGCCCCAGCGGCTTTCAAGACCAGGACTGTGAGGGATCATTTGACTCATCAACAGGACAGGATAATACTTGTATTTTTAAAAGAGTCTTACGCGCTGCGTGAAGAAAGGCCGGGCAGGCGTGGGTGGTGGGCAGGCTGCCATGTCCATGAGACCAGAGTTCCAGGCTTCCTCGTTTAGCCTCTGTCCTTCCACACAGTGCAGGCAGCAGGCAGTGAGAACAGGTCCCTGGATGACCAGGTGGGTGAACTAGGACTGCAGGGGTCCTGGTGGGACATCATGCTGGCCACCTAGCCCACGGGCAGCAGAGAGAAAAGGGCAGATTCAGGACACATTCAAGAGAGAGAACCCGCAGGATTCAAGTCATCACATAGGGTGGATTCAGTAAAAGGTATCAAGGATGAGGCCCAGGTGTGTGACGTGAGCAGCTGGGTGGATGGGATGTGGAGGCTAAACCAGGGGCCACTGCAAGAGCCCCACGTCTAGGCCAGAGGGCTGTGAGCTCCACACCAGGAGAACAGGAGACAAGCCGTACAAAGGGAGGTGCCTTACCCACAGCTATGTGGCCTGGAGCCCAGCAGAGAGGTCCCCCTGGAGATATCAGGTGGAGCAGATGACAGTGGAGGCAGGGGATGCGATGGGATCCCACCAGGAGGGCCTGAGAAGGGGAAGACAGGAGGCCTGGGCTGACACTGGAAGGCGAGTGGAATGGATGGCCCCTGCAAGGTGAGGCCCAAACAGGAGGAGAGTGAAGACCCCATGGCCAAGGCTGCCAGAAGCAGAGGGAAGCCTGCTTTCCCTAAGCTCATGAACTCAAGACTAAAAAGGAAAATCTTTCTTACTCAGTTGTATTATCACTAGAATAACAAGTACTTTATCCTCTTTTTCTTGGAACTGTTCCGTTTTTTTGCTGCAATATTAGTTAAAATGGGTTTCTTACTTAACCTAAAAATTCAAATACACTTTATAGCTTGTCACAAGTAAACTACAGCATTTAAAAAAAAAATGATTTACAAAGGTACTTTGGGGAAGATATTCATAACTGAATGGAGACTTCATAAAACGAAATGAGGTGAAATCATTTAAGGAAAAGACAGAACTTCTCATCAGAAAGCATTTATAGCTAAGTCTAAGCCTAAAATTAAATAGTTAAAATTTCCAGCACTTCTGCTGTTGTATGAGGTTCATGATCGCCCTGCCACATTTGACCAGTTGGGCCATTAGAAACAGAAAGGTACAAAATTGCGGAACAAGTGTCTCGTGCACACTTGCCCGAGCTGGCTGCTGCTCAGGTCTGTGCTCTATGAAATGCAATTGGACTGCAAATATGTATGTATACATTTTTGATAATGCATTTAATAAGTAGCCAACATCTCATAATATAGAATTTAACTGTCATTGTTTTCAGCTAGTTTTAACTGAGAGCCCTTAACTAAGGAATAAAACGTATTCTTATCTCTGTAACTAGATAATTATAATCTATATAATTAATTATATCTTATTCATCTGCATGGAAGAAGGAAGTTTACTTTCTCTTGCAGAAATCAGTTCGCCTCTCCCCACACAGCACCCTCATCACTTGGCTCCTGCAGCCAAGTTGCACCTGGGCACAGCACCTGGGCACCTGGATACCACTCCTTGCCCACACCTGGGCACCCCACTGCTGGCACCTGGACACTGCCCTGCCCCCCTCACCAGGGGACCACCCGGTCTCCCACACCTGGGCACCACCCCACCCCCCCACACCTGTGCACCACTCCACTGCTGGCACCTGGGCACCGTCCTGCCCCCTTCACCAGGGGACCACCTGGACCCCACACCTGGGCATCACCCCACCTCCCCCTCACCTGGCCACCACCCCACCCCCCTTCATCTGGGCACCGCCTTACTCCCTCACCTGGGCACTGCCCTGTCCCCCCTCACCAAGGGACCACCCGACACCCCACACCTGGGCACCGTCCTGACCCCCTCAGCAGGGGACCGCCCAGCCCTCCACACCTGGGCACCGCCCCACTCCCCTCACCTGGCACCTCATCACCCAGCCCATAGCACCCCGCAGCCTGGCCCCAGGCCCACCTTCCAGGGCTCCCCGCGAAGCCTCCTGTCCGCTCAGCCCCACGCGCGGCACCACAGGTCCCGTGGGTTCCACCTTCCCAGCGCCTCTGAGGCCTCGCGGTCACTTCTCCCCGCACCCGAGCGAAGCCCGGCAGATAAATCTCTGGGGACGGCGCCTCTCCTGCCCCAGCCCCGGGGTCTCCCGTCTCACCCCACGCAAAGGCAATCTGGGCCGTGACCTCCGAGGCCCCCAGATCTGCCCCCGAGCGAGGCGGGCAGGGAGAGGACGCGCGGCCCCCACCCACTCAGCTCCCAGCGCGGAGTCCCGGGACCACCTTGCGGAGAAAAGTCTGCCCGCACCTGCCGCGGAGGAGAAGCTGGGGGTGGGGGACCCAGGAACTCCGGCTCGGTCCAGGCGGGGCACCTGGAAAAGCCTCGCGCGGGGCGACTCGGGACGGCGGCGAGGAGGGAGGCTCCGCGGACGCCCGTGGGGCGGCCCGGGACGGCGGGTGCCAGGCGGAAGAGGAGGCGGCCCGGGGCACCCGAGCTCAAGCACCGCTCCCCCGACGTGCATCCGGCCCTGGGCGCCTCCCCCTTTACTTGGCTTCCTCCCCCACGACCACCCTCGGCCCACCCTCCAAACACAGGGGCGCCCCGCGCTCCCCCTGCGAGGCCACGCGAGCCCCGAGCCCCGCGCACCGGGCTGCAGACGGGAGACGGGCTCCAGCCTCAGGAGGCCCCAGACTTGCTGGAAAGGCAGGTGTGTTTAAAAATGGAACGGAAAGCTCTGTTGACCGGCAAAAGAAGTATTTACAAATCATTCTGGAAATGTAGAGACCAAGGGGGAGAAAACGGATGCCTCCTAAACCTCCATGCGATCTTCCGAGGACTGGAGGACACTGGGCCCAGCCCCTGCAGCCCCGTGGGCTCCGCGATGACCCCACCCGCTTCCCCACCAGCCCGTTCCTCCAACTGCGGCCGCTGCGTCCCACCAGGCTCCTTCCTGGCCCTGCACACACGGCGACGTTCCTGCCCCCACGTCCACCTGAGGAGACTCTTTCTCAAGCCCCTGCCTGGTACCCATCCGCCCCTCTGGCTTCCTGTCAAATGGACAGATGCTTAGTTATTCCTCGTTTTGCGGATGTTAAGTGATTTTTTTTTTTTTTTTTTTTTTTTTTTTAGATGGAGTCTCACTCTGTGGCCAGGCTGAAGTGCAGTGGTGCAATCTCGGCTCACTGCAACCTCCGCCTCTGGGGTTCAAGCGATTCTCCTGCCTCAGCCTCCCTAGTAGCTGGGACTACAGGCCCCTGTCACCACGCCCAGCTAATTTTTGTATTTTTAGTAGAGTCAGGGTTTCACCATGTTGGTCAGGATGGTCTCGAACTCCTGACCTCAGGTGATCCACCCTCCTCGGCCTCCCAAATTGCTGGGATTACAGGCCTGAGCCACCGCGCCCAGCCACCAGTCTTCTTAATTTAAACGATAAGCACCTTGAAGGTGCCGTGGAATCATTATTAGATCAGATGAGTCGACTTCGTGCTGATCATAAATAATCTACAACCTTGTCCAATTTACTTACTTTCTTCTCAATTTACTCTTCTACAAAGCAAGGATGATGAGCCAAGTAATCTTAGTTGTTCCCAAGGGGATTTTTATTGTCACATATTTTCTCCTATCTGTGAGTATCACAGGAGAGCAAGCACTCAATATGTCCTTGCTTATTGGGGTTTTTTCCTCTTTAATATCTTATAACAAAGGCATATTGGAAGGTAGGAAAAGCCCTGGTCCATGCCAGGGGAGCTGTCCCAGGTTCCCAGCCCCCCAATGACATCTACAGAATTCTAGAGATAAGAGGCACCTAAGCGAGTCTTTATCTATCCTCCCCAGTGAGCAAACAGGAAAGCTGTCAAGAATTTCGGAACGCCCAGTTCTGCACGGTCCATTGTTTGAAACTGAACTCTGGACCAAAAGTGCTTACAGTGAAGCCCAACGTTTATGACACGATCTTAGCGGGGTCAGACCGCTCTGAGAATGGTGTTAGCTGGTGATTCTTTTCCTACTAGTTAAAGAAAACAGTATATCTGGAAAATTCTGGTTTTGGCTAATTCCTAAATAAACAGAACACGAGGAAGTAATTACTCTTGGCATAAATCTAGTGTCTAGAATTATAGGATTTCTTCCCACAAAATGTCAAAGTTGGACTTAAATCAACACATGTCACATCATTGTCATTCCTTAAAATTAGAAATAATTTCAAATTGTTTCAGAACAACTTATCAGTGACAATAAACCAGAACTGAACATTTAAAATAATTTTTATTTCATGGACCTCCTACAAGCTTAGTGTATGGAAAAAGTGCTAAACACAAAATTATCTGTGAGTTCTGAATAATTATTTACCAATTCTATCACTATCACTTATTACCTCTCTGAACGAGTCTCCTAGACTCTAACTCTGGGCTGGTTGGCCTTTTTTTGTTTTTGTTTTTTTCTTAACTTAGAATGTGCTTCCCATTTGAAAAGGTAGAATGAGAATTAAATAAGACAATTTATGCAAAATTACCTAAAATAGTGCCTGGTGAGTAGTAAATGCTCTGTAAATATGTGTTCCTTTCTAGTATCCTTTCCAATATTAGAAAGATTTGCCTTGTAAAACTGTCCATTTTAAAAGAAGCAATAGGGCTAAAGTGAACTGTTGTGGAGATGAGTCCCAGCACACACCAAGGGAAAGTTCTAGCACAGCACTGATCGGTGCTTAGGAGGAAAAGTAAATCAGATTTGATTTTTCAGTATTCTTATACTTAGAACATAAAACACCAGATTCTAACCTAATCCCCATTTGAGGCTTATAGAAGACAAATTAAAGACAAATATACATAAATAGTATTCATTCCCTTGTCCTAAGACTCCACAGCTACGTCTTGAGATTCCCCCTTGAATCTTCGCTGCGTTGGACGCTGGGGTGCTGAACTTGAACGTGCCCCGTGCTTAGAGATTGAGTCAGGAGCTGCATCTGTGCCTCCCGAGCACCTGGTGTGTGCCTTGCTGGGGAGCTCCTTAGCCCCACTTCTGTTTCTGAATTCAGGAAGAAAAGTGGAGGAGCCGGCAGCAAGCAGGAGCCAGAGGGCAGGAGGCCCTGGAGCAAGAACGGGCAGCTGGTCAGAGGCCCAGCACTGCAGCCAGAACTTTCTTCTTTTGTCGCTGGCTACGAAGAGAAAGACTGGTTTGAAGTTCCCAATAGGTTTCAAGTACTACTTTAGGCTCCAGAGTATGAAGAGATGAATAGGAAAAAAAAAATCCCTTCTCTTAGGAAATTCAAGGTCTAGCAGAGACACAGGCACAAAGTCACCATCACGATTTCCTGTCTGATGTACTAGGAGGACTTGCCTGTGTCGACAGGGAGTTACAGATGCTGGGACGCCTTGCAAGAGAGGGCACGTGAGCCAAGTCTTGCAAGATGAGTACTGCTGGGGAAAAGGGGTATTCCAGGAACGTGGTTCTCCAGCTTTTAGCTGCATCAGAGTCACCTGGGCTCATTAAAGCATGGATTTCTGGGTCTCCTTCCTAGAGTTTCGGATTCAGTGAGTCTGGAGTGGGGCCCGAGAATCTGAATGTCTAACAAGTTCCCTGCTGCTGCTGCTGCTGCTGCTGCTGCTGTGAGAATCAAGTTTGAGGACTGCTGTGGAGAAAGCGTGGCCAGAGCCCAGTGGAGAGAGAAGATGAAGACACTGCTGAGACGCACACGCCGGGGCCCGCTCCCCAGAGCATCGGACTGCATCGGGGCGCTTTTCAAGCTCCCAGGTGATTCCAATGGACAGCCCAGGGTTAAACATCAGTTCCTGGCAACTTCTCTATTCAATCATGAGCGAAAGATGAGGCATGTCCTGTTTCTCCCAGCTCTGTGTCATTCCCAGACGTCCTGGGTATTCTTTAATGCTCCGCCTCAGTCATGGATTCAAGGTTGCCCAAGACAGAGTCGGCATCTCCCCCGGAGCTACTGTTCCTCCCGGAGGAGCTGAGCTACCTAATGGCCTGGAGTGGGGCCTGTGCACTGTGGTCTGCTCACTGATTTCTTGGGATGAGTCTTAGCCGTGCCTTACACTAAATTATAAGCTCCACAGAGCAGGGACTTCAGTTTCCTGCCTGCTGCTGTCCCCCACTGCCCAGCACAGGGCCTGGGACAGAGCAGGTGCCCAGTGTTAACTTTTGCTGAGCGAATGCCCTGGGAGTCACTAAAGCCTTTTGTGTGGGAATGCCTGTGGAATCTTGCCTTTTACACACAGCTTGTCACTGAACTTTGTGCGTGTGATTTAAAAAAAGAAATAGAGACCATCTTTGGTGTTGCAATGCCTAGCATTTCAGCCAGGCTTCTCAAAACAGAACCGACGTGATTCATAGGAGCTGGAAGAAAGGGATTCATCAGGGAATTGGCTCACTTGATTATGGAAGCTCGGGAGGCCCATGGCAGGCCGTCTGCACACTGGAGACCCTGGGAAGCCGGCAGCGTGGTTCAGATCACATCCAAAGGCCTCAGAACCAGGGAAGCCGGTGCTGTAACTCTCAGTGTGAGGCAGAAGGCCCAAGTACTAGAGAGGGTGGTGCACAGGGGGCTGGTGTGAGTCCCTGAGTCCAAATGCCATACAGCCTGGAGTTCCAATGTCCAATGGCAGGAGACAAAGGGCGTCCCAGCTCTGGAAGAAGGGGCCAGAATCCACCTTTCCTCTGCATTTGTGCTCCATCCGGGCCCCCCTAGCTGACTGAAGGATGCCACCCACATTGACGACAGATCTTCTCCACTCAGTCCACTGACTCGCACACCAAACTACTCTGGAAACTCCCTCACAGACATGCCTGGGGCAGCACATTCATTCTAATCAAACACCAGGCCAACTGGATTTCCCTTTCAGCAGAAGAGGGCCATGCCCAGTGCCCACTGAAGCATAAGAATAAATGGTGCTTTGTCAGGTATCTGGGCATCCCTTAATACCCTGTCACCTTGACATCCAAAATCCACCATCCCAAGCTCCCCCTTTGTCACTTTGGTACCCATACACATCTCCTTAAACCATGTTTAACCTCCAAATAAAGACAATAATAAGGTCATATTTCTGCCTAGCATGATACAGCCATGCTGTATACAACCAAAATCACATAGCAAACCATGCTGCGGTTTGAACGTGCTCCTTCCAAAATCCAGGTGTTGCCAATGGGATGGTATTAAGAAGTGGGTCTTTAAGAGGCGATTAGGCCATGAGACTAAATGCCCTTGTAAAGGGGCTTGCTGGAGGGAGCTGGCCGTCTCTTGCCTTCCGCCAGTGGTCCTCCAGCTCTAGCTGCATCAGAATCACTGAGGACACAGCAAGAAGGCCCACACCAGATGCCAGCACCTTGATCTTGGACTACCAGCCTCCAGAACTTTGGGCAAATTAATTTCCATTCTTTGTAAAGTACCCAGTCTCAGATATGCTATTGTAGCAGCACAAATGACTAAGACACCTTTACCTGGTAAAGGTAAAGAGAATCTTGGATGCAAGTAATAGGTAAGCTTTAAAATTCCTGAGGTAAGATCTAATGACAAGAAACACATAAGACCTAATGGCAAGAAACACAGCTTATTGCTTACTTGAGAGAGTGTCTGTTCATTTTAATTTATCAATAGAATCTTCATATATCTGATTTGGAAATATTCTTTAAAACTTTTTTGCAGGGAGGCAGGGAGAGTTTGCCCCACTTCTCCTGTGTTCTTACGCTTCACCATGAACTGGGTGTTTTCCGACCACAAAGCCACAGCAGCTCTCCGTTCTTGAGTTGAAGTGGCGAATATTGGCTCCACCCAAGATGATTCCAAAGCACAAGCCGCATGGGCGCATGGCTCAGATCCCCGTCTCGGCACTCTGCCACGTCACATCCTCTCGAGCACGCTGCAGCCTGGGGAACAGCATCCTCCACCTGCTGACTGAGAAATCAAAGGTTCAGGCCTCGTTTACAGATGGTTGTGCACAATACGTGCTACATCGGCCCAGAAATGGAGAGATGGCTCTGAAGGATAGTGTTGAGGGAAGTATTTGCAGTGGGCAGGACTCCCAGCAAAGTACCTGGCTGTTCATTTTGCCCCAAAGAGAATATGGCCTGAGACTGCAGGAGCCATCAGTATGAACAGATGGCCCGGGACTTGGAAGGAGTTTTCCAGCTGGAAAACTGATAACAGGGCAGTCTCTGCAGGAACCATGTGGATAGACTTCTTCAGTAGACACAGAGTATGGACACATTTGTGTTACATAGGAAAGCTTACCAAAGGGCAGCTTCACCAGAGAAGGCTTAGAACAGATCCCAATCTTTCTGGCACCAGAGACCAGTTTCGTGGAATATAATTTTTCCATGGACCTGGGATGAGGACGGTTTTGGGATGATTTGAGCACGTTACATTTGTGTACTTTATTTCCATTATTATTACATTGTAATACATTGTATTATTACATTGTAAATAATCATACAACTCACCGTAATGTAGAATCAGTGGGAACCCTAAGCTTGTTTTCCTGCAACTAGCCGGTCCCACCTGGGTGTGATGGGAGGTACTGGCTGCACACAGGCACCAGGAAACTCTGTCATAATGAGTGTGTTGTTCATTGTGATTTCAATGGTGGTTACAAGACAGTTTGCATTTGCTAAAATTCATAGAATTATAAAATTTTAAAGGTGTATGTGTTTTTTAGCTCAATATACTTGAATTAAAATACACCAGGTACATACGTATAAATGGACAGGAATATCATTACTGCAAAACACATAACAGAAAATGTCAATAACTAAAGGAATGCTTGAATAAATAGTTGTATCTGGACCATGCATTATTCTGCAGCTATTAATGATCATTTTAATATACAAGTTTAAAAGTCCTACTAATAACTCTGCAAATGCAGATTTAACAGCATAGCTGAATTTCTTTTGAGAATCATTCTCTAGAAGAGTACAGACTTAGGTATGCAACAATGTTCCTCATTCCAAACCTCTTTATTTTGCCGTTCTATTGATCTGAGCCATTGTCTGTTAAAAATCTGAAAGGAAATGGAAGTACACAGCTATCCTGGGACACGATTAATTTATCTCACAGAATAATCAACCCAAGCGCAATAAAAAGAATCTGAGGCCAAATGTTCAGATTAAGATTATATGCTGTTGCTTTTCATCCAGTTTTTATGGTGTTTAAACAAGGATTTGGTGGAGCCTTGACTTCTAAAAGGTCATACTGTGCGACACTGCTCTAAATCTTTGTCTGGTCTCACAACAAGGTGAGTTTCCTTAATGCTGCCACGAATCAGGTAAAAGGCACGCCAAGGTGAAAGTTAAATAAGAAACGATCTCAAATAGCATTTTTTAAAAGGCAAACATCAACCTTGTAAGTATTAAAAGCACGTTCTAAAATCCACTCTGATGACAGTTGAAGAAAGCCGCCTTTATGTGCACGGAGTCCTGGCTCTGCGCGGTCTTTTAAATGCGAGTGTTTACCTAAGGCTGCAGGCCAGGACCAGGCTCTGGCCTTGAGGAGGTGCCTTTGGGTTGCACACAGTGAACCCGATCTTTAACTCATAAATCGCTCTACACCTTTGTCTCCCCGGAGAAAGGCAGAGGTCTGCTCTCTCACAAGAACGTACAAGCCTCTTTAAAGTCAGGTGGCTTTTTACTCCGCGTCTCCATGCTTGTTGATTTAGAGTCTCTGTGAGTGACAATGCACATCACTGGCCTTTTTTTTTTTTTAGCTCTGTCATCTGTGCTACTGAGTGTACTTTGCCTCAGATCAAAGTTGAAAGCTTCTAGAAAGATACACAAACCACAATGTGACAAATAGCATGCTGTGTTTGACACAGCAAACAATAAATTACTTTCATCAATCCAGATAAAGAATCCCATGTTTTCAATGCTAATTCTGATGTCTGAAATGATAGAACTTTACTACACTCTCAAAGAATGAGGAGCTTTAAATAATGAGGAAAAGACACAAAACTCACATACCACAAGTTCTGAAATTGCCATTGTTTGAAAACCTGTGGTTTCAACTTGCTCAATTAAAACTTAAATGGAATGGTCTATATTCAAATAAAACATGTTCATTTGTCTCCATTTCCTTAGTTTAAAAACAATTTTTCTGTGGTATATCTGTACCCAACCAGACTATCAAAACAAGGTTTCAATATTATTTAACAATTCTACAACAGCCTATTTCTTTCCCGTGTAAACTTTTGCCACAAGGTGCCCATTAATAAGGAATGGCATTGAATAAAGTTCCACATAGACACTCATTTGACCCGGGTGGTACATCTCATTGGCCATCGTCTGAGACCAAAGAAGAAAGGACACTGCGTTTCCTTAGCACTGCTGCCCACTAGGCCCTGGCAAAGGGCCACACACGATACCTAATTTAATCCCTCCACAGTCCCCTGAGGCGGATATTATCACTCCCATTTTCCAAATGAGGAGACTGAAGTTCAAAATAAGTGCAGTAAGTTGCCCAAGACCACACGCACCCAGTAAGTGAGAGAGCCGAGATCTCCACCTGTCCTTTTATTTGTGAAACCCAAACTATGACACTGTGGTGGGAACATTTCCTTCCGATGAATGAGTTACTCTAACATTTAAAAACGGATGCATTCACCTTTTCTGTCAGAAACCTGCCTGAATCCAGGAGAAACCCTCCTGTGATTTCACCGGGTACAAAGTAGTTTAATGTACTTCTACCACCGGACATTCTGAATTCCACATCCTTCGAGTGCCCACTCCGGGTGGGTACTGGGCCGCGTGGTGAGGACGAACAGTTCAGAAAACAGGAAAAAAATATTTTGGATCCCAGGGGAACTGTGTTTTCCACTTATAAAAAGTATGCACATATATGCACTTTCTATAGACATATATATGTGTCTGGATTCAGACGTCCCTCCAGAACCTAAAAGTTCAACTGCGGCCGGCGGTCACCCCTCCACAGTCTCAGCGGGCTCCACCCCGCACGTGTCAGCGCTGCGACCCGGGATCCTCGAGAACCACGATTTGGGAGTGGGCCGGTTGAGGGTCAGCAAACACGCTGGGCTGAATGTATCATCACAGAACGCAGAAGGGAAACAGCAAAGCGGTGTTGGCGCCCCGGGCCTTTCCTGCTTTGGCGCTGGCCGCGGGGCCCAGGACCCGGGACGTTGGCGCCCGCAGAAGGGAAGGCCCCGGCCGCCCTGCTCCGCTACAGCTGCAGGCCTCTGCGGTGACGGGTGGGGACAAAAACCCTGCAGAAAAGTCACCGTCACACGCGGAGTCCAAAACTCCCCTTTCCCCGCTGGAACCACTTTCTCCAAAGGGCTCCGCCCCGCGCTCTCCCCCACTCCGCGCGCCCCCAGACCCCTCACCTCCTCGCTCTCCCCCTCCTACCCCGCGACCCTCCTCTCCTCCACCCCGCGTCCCTGCGCCGGGGCTCCAGCAAGGTCCCTGCCGCCTGCCGCCTCCCGCGCCGCGCGCCCCGCACCTGCCCGCAGCCCGTCCCCTCCCTGCAGCGCAGCGCTCTGGGTTCGGGTGTCTGCCCTCTCCTCCCGCCCTTCCCGCCGGTCTTCTTGGCTTCCGTGTTCCCCTCCCCAGTCGGGCGTCACCCCCGCACCCAGCGTCTGCGCCCCCTCCCGCTAACCCGCGGCCGCGGCGAGGGCAGCGCGCTCAGCCAGGTGAACCTGGGACTGTGTTCCTGGCCCAGCGCTTTCATAAAAGGGCGCGGAACAGTAAGTCGTAGTTTGAGGAATAAACACGGACCCACACTGGCTATGCCGAGACTGATGCAGGAAAGGATGCGAATAAAAACATTCATTAAAATATGCCACGACCAAACCACGGAGAGAGTTACAATAAAACAGAACAATTTCAGAAACAGAGAGAAGTGATATTATTCCTTTATTATTACTGTATGGACAGATTGCCTGTCCATACAGTAAGTCATCAGCTGAGACCAAAACAAGCTCAAACGTGTATTATTCCTTTATTTCTGTTTCTTTTAGTATTTCTACTTACATAAAACTACAACTTTTTCCACGAATAAAGTGTACACGAGGTAAAGGGTTTGAGCAGAACATTTGTTTTAGTGCATATCAAGAGAAAACTGCTTCTTGGATGGTTTGATGGTCTCGGGGCAAGGGCACATCTCAGGGCAGTCGTGGCAGGAGGGGCACAGCTGCGGGGTCTCCCCCCCCAGCTGGGCTGCACTCGTTCCTGTGCACACGGTGCGCACGGGCATCTAGAAGTGCATAGCTGCTGAACTTAAATACAGTCTAAATTCCATTTCTTTATGATTCATTTTAAGGGTAATAAAGAGTGACAGTTACTACACAGGGTTTAATCTGGGGGACATGGAACCCATCAGCAAGACTGTTACTACTTAAGGGCTCCTAACTGGGAAACTGAGTCCAGTCCTAATTAAAGGAATAAATTTTTCCCTGTGGATGTTGAAAATAAATCCTTAAATACTATACAAATGAAAGAGCCTCCTATGACACTTAAAATTTCCACAAAAGCATTTACTTCCAAATTATCTCTGTACTGTGAAAATAAAACAGATGTGTGAACTGCGGAAAAGCAGTCCAGTGGCCTCATTTTAAATATTCTGCCTATGAATTCATACATTCTGGACTCATGGACTAAAATCTCGCTTAAAAAGGAGTATCAGGCCAAACGCAGTGGCTCACACCTGTCACCCCAGCGACTTGGAAGGCTGAGGTGGGAGGATCACTTGAGGCCAAGAGTTCAGGACTAGCTCCAGCAGCATAGTGAGACCCCCACCTCTACCAAAAAATAAAATAAAATAAAATTAGCTGGGCATGGTGACATGTGCCTATAGTCCCAGCTACTCAGGAGGCTGAGGTGGGAGGATGGCTGGAGGCCAGGAGATCCAGGCCGCAGTGAGCTATGATGGTGCCACTGCACTCCAGCCTGGGGGACAGAGCAAGACCTTGTCTCTTAAAAATAAATACATACATACATACATACATACATACATACATAAAAGTAGTAATGCTGTGTTTCATACATGGCAATTATCAAACTACCCAAGAAGCAGTTTTCTCTTGATATCCCACCATTTTCGCTTTCCTGAACAAAGCCAACCATGCGGCCACACCCAGATCGAGGGGTGGGCAAAACCGCAGTCACTGGGTAGAGCGCTGTGGAGACACCTGTGTGCACTCTGCCGGGCAGCTGTGCGGTCCCTCCCCCTGGAGGCCTGCACTCAGCCATGTGTCTTGCTTCGACGGCTGGCACGTTAGCAAACACGCCGGCCAAGGCTCACAGCGGGCGTGCACACGGGCTTCCCATCCTTTCTCATGGAGAAGCACGGCAGGGCTGGGTAGCTGGAGGATGAAGCTGGAGGATGAAGCTGGGTAGCTTTGGGGCACCACGGCTGAGCTGCCCCGGCCCAGGCCAGCCCGGGTTAGCCAGCAGCCTGCGGCTCCGTTTGAACGTTAGCTGCTTTGGGTTTCTTCTTAGGCGGCTGCCTGTTCATACAGTAAGTCATCAGCTGAGACCAAAACAAGTTCAAAACAAGCTTCTGCTCAGCCGGGCCAGGACCGCCAGCTGCAGGCCCACTCGGAAATCCAGTGAAGCTGAATGTCTGAAACCACCCAGTCTGGGGGTGAGCGGGATTGGAGTGCAGGGTTATTGAAACACTCCCTAACAACACACGCCCGGAAGCATCAAGAGACAGCACACAAGTGGACTAGGGCCAGAGGCCGGCCTGGGTGTGACCGCAGAGCGCCCACCACGGCCTCCGCAGCAGCAGCCGGGGAAGGCAGGCCAGGCTCTCCGGACGGACCGGCCCGCAACCTCGGGACGGTGAACAGCCTGGCCAGGGAAGCCTGCGACCTGTCAGTTAAGGGGCTAAGCTGGAGCTGGAAGGCCACTTGGGACTGAGCCTCTGGCGGCTCAAGTGGAGAATGTTCGATCCCAGGCTACATCCCCCTGGCTGAGCGGCTGCCAAGGCATCTGCTGTGGTGGCCCTCTCCCTCTCCAATGGCGCCTCTTACAGTCACACCCAACCCTCAGCTCCAGGGCTGCTTTGACCACGTTCAACCCCATTGTAAGAGTTGAAAAACGACTTTTGCAACTGCCCCCTCTCCTGATTCATCCTTTTTTCTTTGAAAGCTTGGAATCCTCCCTTGTTCTCTGAAGCACTTCCCAAGGTAACTTGGAAGCATTTCCTGGGCTACAGTCACTCCAATGTGGCTCAGATAAATTCTTTGTGGCTTAAGCTGTGCCTTAGTTTCCTTCCAAGTCCATGACACCCAGTTTCTGTATATTTTACCCCTGCTTCCAAATTAGGACCAACTAGAGAAAACCAAATATGTTCCCCAAACCACTGGCATGAGATGCTCACTTTGCCTGAGCTACCCCCAGTCTGGCAACATCCAATCAGGTCACCCTAGAAGCTTTCCTTTCTTCACTTTACAGCTTTCCTGCTCTCCTCCGCCCCTGAGCCCCTACTGAATACAGGTGGTGGAGCTGAATTCCTTGTTATACCACAAGCTCTAAATAAACAGCCTGTTTGTTCTCCTTTGGCTGGTCCTTGTCTCCACAAGAGGAAGCAGGTGGACAATTGTGACCATTACAGGAAAGAGGTCCCAATCTGGACCCTAAGGGAGGGTTCTTGGATCTTGCACAAGAAATAATTCAGGGCGAGTCCACCGTGCAAAGTGAAAGCAAGTTTATTAAGAAAGTAAAGGAATAAAAGAATGGCTACTCCACAGACACAGCAGCCCTGAGGGCTGCGAGTTGCCCATTTGTATGATTATTTCTTGATGATAAGCTAAACAAGAGGTGGATTATTCATGCCTCCCCTTTCTATACCATACAGGGTAACTTCCTGATGTTGCCATGGCATTTGTAAATTGTCATGGGGCTGGTGGGAGTGTAGCAGTGAGGACACCAGAGGTCACTCTCGTGGCCATTTTGGTTTTGGTGGGTTTTAGCCAGCTTCTTTACTGCCACTTGTTTTATCAGCAAGGTCTTTATGACCTGTATTTTGTGCTGACCTCCTATCTCATCCTGTGACTTAGAATGCCTTAACTATCTGGGAATGCAGCCCAGTAGGTTTCAGCCTCGTTTTACCCAGCTCCTGTTTAAGCTGGAGTTGCTCTGGTTCATATGCCTCTGACAGTACTACAAGCTACAACAGACATAGGAGCCAAATGGATGGGTCATAGGGCATGAGCATGGTTAATATGCGCCAGGCCGAAAAACTGTATTGTGGTATTCATTCAACTTTGACTTTCAATGTGTTGCAGATGATCAAGAGGCTCTTCAATGCATTCCCAAAGCCTTCCTTAATCCTTCAATATGCAAGTCTTTTCTCTTTTGAAGCTCCTGGCCATCATTTTTGTCATTTTCTCTTCTAAAATTATCAGGTCTATTTCTGCCAGATCTTTAATCAGTAACGGCTTTACCTAAGAGCCTGCCACATCATTTCCATCAATTCCATTAAATCCTGACTCTTTCATGGAATTTGCAGTTTTTACTTTGCAATCTTTTTACCTTATATCCTTAAGTATCCATGGTGCCTTGCACTGGTGAGAAACTTGTTGACAAAGATACCGATGGCACAGTTGCCAGTGGGAAGTGGGAAGGGATATTTGAATAGCACTATTCTTATAAATCTTTCATCAGAAAATTTTGATAATAAAATCAGAATATTGATGCCTATCTTTTAATAATTTTTTCTATATTTTAGAAAGATCCTTTAGAAACAAAATAAATTATCTAAAAATTAAACTCACTACTTTTTACTTTATGTCTCTAGGAAAATCCCACTTGATCATGGTGAATAATTCTCTTAATGTGCTGTTGAATGTGGTTTACTAGTATTCTGTTGAGGATTTTTGCATCTGTGATCATCAGGGATATTGGTCTGTAATTTTCTTTTCTGGTAGTGTCCTTCTATGACTTGGTATCAGGGTAAGTTGGCCTTGTGAAATGAGCTTGAAAGGATTCTCTCAATACAAACAAATGGAAGAACATTCCATGCTCATAGATAGGAAGAATCAATATTGTGAAAATGGCCATAGTGTCCGAGGTAATTTATAGATTCAATGCCATCCCCATCAAGCTACCAATGACTTTCTTCACAGAATTGGAAAAAAACTACTTTAAAGTTCATATGGAACCAAAAAAGAGCCCGCATTGCCAAGTCAATCCTAAGCCAAAAGAACAAAGCTGGAGGCATCATGCTACCTGACTTCAAACTATACCACAAGGCTACAGTAACCAAAACAGCATGGTACTGGTACCAAAACAGAGATATTGACCAATGGAACAGAACAGAGCCCTCAGATATAATACCACACATCTACAACCATCTGGTCTTTGACAAATCTGACAAAAACAAGAAAGGGGAAAGGATTCCCTATTTAATAAATGGTGCTGGGAAAACTGGCTAGCCAATGTAGAAAGCTGAAACTGGATCCCTTCCTAACACCTTATACAAAAATTAATTCAAGATGGATTAAAGACTTAAATGTTAGACCTAAAACCATAAAAACCCTAGCAGAAAACTTAGGCAATACCATTCAGGACATAGGCATGGGCAAGGACTTCATGTCTAAAACACCAAAAGCAACGGCAACAAAAGCCAAAATTGACAAATGGGATCTAATTAAACTAAAGAGCTTCTGCACAGCAAAAGAAACTACCATCAGAGTGAACAGGCAACCTACAGAACGGGAGAAAATTTTTGCAATCTACCCATCTGACAAAGGGCTAATATCCAGAATCTACAAAGAACTTAAACAAATTTACAAGAAAAAAATCAAACAACCCCATCAAAAAGTGGGCAAAGGATATGAACGGACACTTCTCAAAAGAAGATCTTTATGCAGCCAACAGACACATGAAAAAATGCTCATCATCACTGGCCATCAGAGAAATGCAAATCAAAACCACAATGAGATACCATCTCACACCAGTTAGAATGGCAATCACTAAAAAGTCAGGAAACAACAGGTGCTGGAGAGGATGTGGAGAAATAGGAACACTTTTACACTGTTGGTGGGACTGTAAACTAGTTCAACCATTGTGGAAGACAGTGTGGCAATACCTCAAGGATCTAGAACTAGAAGTACCATTTGACTCAGCCATCTCATTACTGGGTATATACCCAAAGGATGATAAATCATGCTGCTATAAAGACACATGCACATGTATGTTGACTGTGGCACTACTCACAATAGCAAAGACTTGGAACCAACCCAAATGTCCATCAATCATAGACTGGATTAAGAAAATGTGGCACATATACACTATGGAATGCTATGCAGCCACAAAAAAGGATGAGTTCATGTCCTTTGTAGGGACATGGATGCAGCTGGAAACCATCATTCTCAGCAAACTATCACAAGGACAGAAAACCAAACACCACATGTTCTCACTCATAGGTGGGAATTGAACAATGAGAACACTTGGACACAGGATGGGGAACATCACACACCGGGGCCTGTCATGGGGTCAGGTCAGGGGGAGGGATAGCATTATGAGATATACCTAATGCAAATGACGAGTTAATGGGTGCAGCACACCAACATGCCACATGTGTACATATGTAACAAACCTGCACGTTGTGCACATGTACCCTAGAACTTAAAGTATAATAATAATTAAAAAAATAGAATCTCACTTGGAGAAATGAGAAAGTTCTGGAGATTGATGCTGGTGATGGTTGCACAATGTGAATGTACTTAATTGTACAGTTAAAATGGTTAGCCTGATAAAATTTATATTTTGTATATTTTACCACAAAAAACCTACATGGGAAAAATTGTAGGCTTTTAAGAAATTCTAGTATCTTTCATTTTAAATTGTCTTGAATCTACTTTCAAGCAAAAGTAAAGCACTGATTTCAAACTTCATTTTTAAAAAGTTCATTCTAAGCACTGGTGATATTAACAATTGCTTATTTCCTGAGCGCAACCAATTTAGAACACGATTTCAGTTATCTGCTTGAAGAGCTGATTAGGAAAGTGGAAGGGATCATGACAAACTCAGCAGAAACCCCTCCAACATTCTTTTCTTGGTATAGTAATGGCACGAGTCACATGACCAGCATACTTCGGCATGGCAAGACCAATCACTTGTTGAGAGCTTGCCTGAAAATCGTGTAAGGCTCTCTTAGAAATTAGCATTATCTACTTCTGTTTGGTGGCATATTTTTTTCATGTACTTAGGAGCTTCACTTGGGTGCATTTTTAGAAACTGGAAAAAGTAGCAGTTAAAAAAAAATTGGCTGGGCGTGGTGGTTTACACCTGTAATCCCAGCACTTTGGGAGGCCAAGGTGGACAGATCACCTGAGGTCAGGAGTTCAAGACGAGCCTCACCAACATGGTAAAACCCCATCTCTACTAAAAATGCAAAAACATATTAGCCTGGTGTGGTGGCAGATGCCTGTAGTCCCAGTTACTCAGGAGGCTGAGGCAGGAGAATTGCTTGAACCCGGGAGGCAGATGTTGCAGTGAGCCGAGATCATGCCACTGCACTCCAGCCTGGGCAACAAGAGCAAAACTCCATGTCAAAAAAAAAAAAAAAAAAAGATTAAGATGGTTATACTTTTAGTGATTTAAAGAGCTAAGATTTTTTTCCAGGCTACATTGTGTTTTTTCCTTCAGATAAACTTTTTTAAATTGAAATACAATTCATCTATCATAAAGCAAACCTACTGAGTGTACAATTCAGAAGTCTTTATTATATTCAGAAAACTGTGCATCACTACTATCCAATTCTAAGACATTTTCATCAAACCCAAAAGAAATTCCATACCCATTAACAGTCATTTAATTTTCTCCCTCCCTCAGCCCCAGGCAACCACCAATCTTCTTTTTGTCTGTATGGGTTTGCCTACTATGGACATTTTACATAAATGGAATCATACAAAAAAAGGAAAGAAAGAGAAGAACGTATTCTCTCTTCTTCAATGTTTTAGGAAGGGTTTGAGAAGGATGGGTATTAGTTCTTCTCTAACTGTTCGGTAAGATTCAGCAGTGAAGCCATTAGGTCTTGGGCTTTTCTTTGATGGGAGATATTACTGATTCAAATCTCCTTTCTCATTATTGATCTATTCAGATGTTCTGGTTCTTCATGATTCAGTCTTAGTAGGCTGTATGTGTCTGGCAACTTATCCATTTCTTCTTGGTTGTCTATTGTGTTGGCATAGAATTCTTCATGGTAGTCTCTTATGATCCTTTGTATTTCTGTGGTATCTGTTGTAATGTCTCCTCTTTCATTTCTGATTTTATTTGTCTTTATCCCAGGGATGCAAGAATGGCTCAACATACACAAATCTATAAATGTGATTCACCATATTAAGAGAATGAAGGATAAAAACCATATGATCATCTCAATAGATACAGAACAAGCATTTAACAAAATTCAATATTCTTCCATGACAAAAACTCTTTAATAAGTTAGGTACAGAAGAAGTGTACCTCAACACAATAAAAGCCATAGATGACTAATGCACAACTAACATCATAAAGGCATACCTTAGAGATATTGTGTATTCAGTTCCAGATCACTACAATAAAGCTAATTTTGCAACAGAGTCACATGAATTTTTTTGCTTCCCAGTGCCTACAAGAGTTATGTTTATACTGTAGTATATTAAGTATGCAACAGCATTATGTCTAAAAAATGTGCCTACCTTAACTTAAATATACTTTATTGCTAAAAATGCTGAGAAAGTGAGCACAGGCTGTTGGAAAAAAAAAAAAAATGGCACCTGTAGACTTGCTTAATGCCACAAACCTCCAATTTGTAAAAAATGCAGTATCTGCAAAGTGCAATAAAGTGAAGTGTGACAAAATGAGGTATGCCTGTACTCACCGGTTAAAAAAAAATTGAAGGTTTTTTCCTCAGAAACAAAACAAGCATGGGCACTCTCACTACTTTTATTCAACATAGTACTGGAAGTCCAAGTCAAAGCAACTATACAAGAGAAAGAAATGGAAAGCATCCAAATTGTGAGGGGAAAAAAAATTGTCCCTGTTTGCAGACAACATGATCTTATATATTGAAAACCCTGGCAGGGCACGGTGGCTCATGCCTGTAATCCCAGCAATTTGGGAGGCTGTGGCAAGCAGGTTGCCTGACCTTGGGAGTTTGAAACCAGCCTGGGCAACATGGTGAAACCCCACCTCTACTAAAAATACAAAAAATTAGCTGGGCGCCGTGGTAGTGCCTATAATCCCAGCTACTCAAGAGGCTGAGGCAGGAGAATCGCTTGAACCCAGAAGGCAGAGGTTACAGTGAGACAAGATCACGCCACTGCACTTCAGCCTGGGCGACAGAGTGAGCCTCTGTCTCAAAAAAAAAAAAAAAAAAAAACCAACACAAAAAGAAAACCCTAAAATTCCACCAAAAAACTGTTAGAACTAATATGCAAATTTGGTACACACACATAAAATGAAATCAACATACAAAAATCAGGAGCATTTCTATACACTAACAATAAATTACCTAAAAAGAAAACAATCCCATTTACAATACCTAATACCTACAAAATAAAATAAAATAAAATACTTAGGAATAAATTTAACCAAAGAGATGAAAGACTTCTAAACTGAAAACTATAATACAATGATGAAAGAAATTAAGAAGACACAAATAAATGAAAATCCTGTGTTCATGGATCGAGAGAATTAATATTGTTAAAATGCCCATACCACCCAAAGCAATCAATCTACACATTCAATGCACTCCCCATCAAAATTCCAGTAACATTTTTTCACAGAAATAGATAAAACAATCTTGAAATTTGTATAGAGTTATAAATAACCCTGAAAAGCCAAAGCAATCTAGGTTCTTGAGCAAAAGGAACAAAGCTGGAGGGAACAGACCGACTGACTTCACAATCTGCTACAAACATATAATAATCAAAACAACATGGTACTGGCATAAAAACAGACACATAGACCAATGGAACAGAATAGAGAGCCCAGAAATAAATACACACATTTATGGAAAATTAAGTTTCAACAAAAATGCCAAAAACACACAATAGGGAAAGGACAGTCTCTTCCATAAATCATGGACATCCATATGCACAGGAATAAAATTAAACCCTTTCTCACACCAGATTTTCAAAAATTAACTGAAAATGGATTAAAGATTTTGACATGAAACCTGAAACTATAAAGCTAGAGGAAAACACAGGGGAAAAACTCCATGACATTGGCCTGGGTCATTTTTGGATATGACCCCAAGAACATCAGTAACAAAATCAAAAACAGACAAATGGGATTGCATCGAACTAAAAAGTTTCTGCAGAGTAGAGGAAACAATCAACAGAGTGAAGAGACCACCTAAGGAATGGGAGAAAATATATGCAAACAGTGCATCTGACAAGAGGTTAATATCCAAACTATATAAAGAAGCCAAACAACTCAATAGTAAAAAATCAAATAACCTGATTAAAATATAGGCAAGGAACCTGAATAGACATCTCTCAAAAGAAGACATACAAAGAGCCAAAAAGTATATTAAAAATTGCTCTGCCAGGCGTGGTGGCTCATGCCTGTAATCCCAGTACTTTGGGAAGCCGAGGTGGGAGGATTACCTGAGGCCAGGAGAACCCCGTCTCTATTAAAAATACAAAAATTAGCCGGGTGTGATGGTGGGCGCCTGTAATCCCAGCTACTTGGAGGCTGAGGCAGAAGAATTGCTTGAGCCTGGGAGATGGAGGTCGCAGTGAGCCAAGACTGTGCCACTGCACTCCAGCCTGGCCAATAGAGCAAGATTCTGTTTCAATAAAAAATTTTGTTTAAAAATTGCTCAACATCACTAATCATCAGAGAGATGCAAATTAAAAACACAATGAGATACCACTTCACACCTGTTAGAATGGTTATTACCAAAAAGATCAAAGATAACAAGTATTGAAGAGGATGTGAAGAAAAGAGAACATGTGCACACTGTTGGTGAGAATGGAAATTGCTACAGCCATTACGGAAAATAATATGGAGGCTTCTCAAAAACTTAATAAAACTACCATATTCAGCAATTCTACCAGATATGTGTTCAAAGAAAATGAAATCAGTGTGTTGGAGAGATAACTGCACTCCCATGTTCACTGAGTGTTATTCACAATAGCCAAGATGTAGAATCAACTCAAGTGTCCATCAACAGATGTGTAAAGAAAATGTGGTATATATGCACAATTCAATACTATTAACCATAAAAAAGAAGTAAATCCTGTTATTTGCAATCATATGGATATTATGTTAAGTGAAATAAGTCAAGCACAGAAAGACAAATGCTAAGGCCGGGCGCGGTGGCTCAAGCCTGTAATCCCAGCACTTTGGGAGGCCGAGACGGGCGGATCACAAGGTCAGGAGATCGAGACCATCCTGGCTAACACGGTGAAACCCCGTCTCTACTAAAAAATACAAAAAACTAGCCGGGCGAAGTGGCGGGCGCCTGTGGTCCCAGCTACTCGGGAGGCTGAGGCAGGAGAATGGCGTGAACCCGGGAGGCGGAGCTTGCAGTGAGCTGAGATCCGGCCACCGCACTCCAGCCTGGGCGACAGAGCCAGACTCAGCCTCAAAAAAAAAAAAAAAAAAAAAAGACAAATGCCACTAATCTCGCTAATATATGAAATCTAAAAAAGTTGATCGCATAGAAGTAGAGAGTGGAATGGTGGTTGGCAGGGGCTGTGGAGAGGGACGGGTTCAGGAGATGTTGGTCAAAAGACGCAAAATTTCAGTTAATAGGAGAAATAAGCTCAAGAGATATATTGTGTAACAGTAGTTTATTGTATAACTTCTTATATGACTGATAACAATGAATTAAATTCCTGAAAATTGCTAAGAGATTTTAAATGTTCTCATCACAAATAATTATGCAAAGTAATGTGTACATTACTTAGCTAAATTTAGTCATTCTACAATGTATACATATTTCAAAACAACACATTGTGCATAACAAATATATATAGTTTTATCCATTAAAAATAAATAAATAAGCCAAGCGCGGTGGCTTATGCCTGTAATCCCAGTGCTTTAGGAGGCCACGGAAAGCAGATCATTAGGTCAAGAGTTCGAGACCAGCCTGGCCCATATGGTGAAACCCCGTCTCTACTAAAAATACCAAATTAGCTGGGCATGGTGGTGCATACCTGTAATCCCAGCTACTTGGGAGGCTGAGGCAGAAGAATTGCTTGAACCCAGGAGGTGGAGGTTGCAGTGAGCTGAAATCAGGCCATTACACTCCAGCCTGGGCAACAAGAGTGAAACTCCGTCTAAAAAAAAAAAAAAAAAAAAAAAAAAAAAAAAAAATTGAGTATAAATATCTAAATAAATTCATTCAATAACTTATTAAAAATTGATGAAACTGAAAACATAGAGGAAAAGTTTAGAAAATGTACATAAACCAAATAAATAGCAGGTACTAGAGAGCAAAGGGAGTAAGTACCAAAAAATCCTCCTGGGATAATTATAAAATAAAAAGTAGAAAAATTAAAGAGAGAGATAATTAGAAAGAAAGAAAAAAACTTCAAAGAATGTGAATAAAAGAACATGATACGACAAGAGGACAGTTAAAGACAAAAACAAAACAAGGACAAACGAAAAACCTATTTGGATTCACAAATTCTGGTTTTCACTCTGACATGCAAAGAACTTGCAGTACTTACTCCCAACCTCACAACAAGAAGAAACTGAACAAACTGAAAATCAACAACACTTCTTAGAATAACCAGAGAAATGAGGTCACCGGGCAAATCACCACCTCAAAAGCTGGGGACAGACATGAATACAGAGAGCCACAGTTTACACGGTACAAAAGTTACTGCTGCAGCCAGCAGCGGGCAGGCACAAATCGCTAGAGGCTGTGTGTGGACTCGCCTCAGAGTTAGAGACCACTGGGGGCCGACGCTACATTTTATTTTATTTTACTTTACTTTATTTTATTTTATTTTATTTTTGTTTGTTTCTTGAGACGAAGTTTCACTCTTGTTGCCCAGGCTGGAGTGCAAGGGCGCAATCTTGGCTCACCGCAAACTCCACCTCCCAGGTTCAAGCGATTCTGCCTCAGCCTTCCTGAGTAGCTGGGATTACAGGCATGTGCCACCACGCCCAGCTAATTTTGTATTTTTTTAGTAGAGACGGGGTTTCTCCACGTTGGTCAGGGTGGTCTCAAACTCCCAATCTCAGGTGATCTGCCTGCCTTGGCCTCCCAAAGTGCTGGGATTACAGGCATGAGTTACCATGCCCGTCCTGGGGGCCCACTCTTAAGGTATCCCCATACTTTCATAAATTTTACCTACAGGAGTCTGAGCAGGTTCTCACACTGAATTTCACAGAAAAACTCCTTTGTTTTTGTGGAAGTAGGGGAGGAAAAGTAACCATTTTGAAATAGGCCATGGAAAAAGGTCGCCATTATGAAATACACCTGAGCTTTCTCTTCACGGCAGGGACCGGCCCTCAGGGGAAACCATCTTGTTAGAGCCTTGTCTAACCTATGAAAAAGACAACTGGATGTATTCCGTTCCCTTTAGTCTTCCCGTCTCACATAAGAGGAGTGGGGAAAGGCTAAGAAACTATTAAGTTTAGCCTAAAGCTACCTCTTCAAAAGTTCAGCCTAAAAGTTTTCCTGTACATAGTAAACTGTAACCTAACTGGACACGTAAACAGACTGTAACCTACACTTGTGACAAGCAGCTGAGTCTCACTCAATCACTGCCTTACTTCAACCACTCACAGGCAGCCAACTGCTCAAACCATGTTCAAATAAATGCCAAGCTGTAACCAGTCCAGCTGTTTCTGTACCTTGCTTCCATTTTCTGTACCTCTCTTTAATTTTCTGCCTGTAAATCCTCTTCAAACATGCAGCAGCGCCAGAGTCTCTCTGAACCTATTCTAGTTTGGGGGTGCTGTCTGGTTCACAAATCATTCTTTGCTGTATTAAGCTCTAGTAAATTTAATTTGTCTCAAGTTTTTCTTTTAACATATGGCATCAGAAGTGGGATCCAAAGTGGAGCGTCCAATGACACCTAGGAGCATCGAATAACCAAACAGGATCCCCACCGGGCCCGCTGTGTGTATTGTGTCTCACAGCCGCTGGGGATGCTGGGTAAGTTCTCTCCCAAATTCTGAAGCTCCACAGAGTTGTGTTTTGAGCTATCCAAGTTTGAGGAAAATTTTAATCCCAACTGGGTTCGGAAGTCATAACAAACTGGACTGGGTCCAAAAGACGTTTGTTCACCTTTTGAGTAAACTGCAAAAGAGACAGAAGAGGAGGAGACAGATTCTGTCTCATGCTGTCTTTCTCAGATCTGTTGATTGGAAAACTGAGTCTCCTCTCTATCAAAGAAGAACGGTTTTTGCTTTCTAACCCCTTTTATCACTTTGGCTAAATGAATATTATCTTACAATGCCTTGTGATCCTGTTTTGATTATTTTAAATCTTTGACATATTTGACAGGCTTCCCAAAATCAAATTACAAATTGTCTTTTTTTGTTGTTACCTCAAACTAACTTTGGGATGCTACAGAGGACCCTTGCAGTATCCAAAAGACAGAGAAGCAAGATTATCTGCTACGTTAAGTTCATAAGCTAGTAAAATCCTAGAGTATCATGCCTTCGAGGAGATTCATGAAAGGGATGGAAAGGACTGACAAGCACTCTTGAATGCCAAGTTTCTGATAACTTTAGGATCATATCGTTTAGACTGGGTATGAATTACCAGCACTCTAATGAACAGACTGCTGGTTTATGAAACTGATAATCCAATCAGGATAAAAATTAATTGAATACCAAGGAAATACTCTGCCAGATTTTCAAGCTAAGTCAGCCAGTACTGAAATGGTTATGATATGTGTTTTAGATGAACTCCATGATCCAAGTAAAATTTACCTATAATAACCCATCTAATAAACAGTGCTATGCACCTGAATTGGAGAAACAAAACTGATATTTAAGAAGATATAAATCTTCCATTTTGCTGCTATCACTGAAGTGAGAATGGCCAAAATGAACTTCAATCCCTTTGCAACTTCTGACCGAAGCAAGAACCACAAAAGGCATTTCAATGCACCTTCCCACATTTACAGGAAGATTATGTCTTCTCCTCTTTCCAAAGAGCTGGGACAGAAGTACAACGTGTGATCCATGCCCACCCAAAAGGATGATGAATTTCAGGTTGTATGAGGACACTATAAAGGTCAGCAAATTGGCAAAGTCGTCCATGTTTACAGGAAGAAATATGTCCTCCACGCTGAACGGGTGCAGCAGGAAAAGGCTAATGGCACAACTGTGCATGTAGGCATTCACCCCAGGAAGGTGGTTATCAATAGGCTACAACTGGACACAGACCACAAAAAGATTCTTGAACGGAAAGCCAAATCTCGCCAAGTAGGAAAAGAAAAGGGCAAACACAAGGAAGAAACAACTGAGAAGATGCAGGAATAAAGTTAATCTTACATACAAGCTTTAAAACTTGAAATGAAAAAAAGAAGATTTAAATCTAATGTTAAGGATGGACTCATGGAGAGCCTGGACAGATGCCTGGTCCTTCCTGAATCCTTAAAGCTTCTGTTATTAAAAGCTCTACACTCCACGGCACATCATTTAAGAGATAAGATGATCCAAATAGAATATTGGCATGGTTAATGTTCTAAATTGCTAAAATGGTTTATGACCAATGTTTGGTTTGTCAAATCTATAATCCTGGGAAGGCAATCAAAACTTCATGTACACTTCTGCTACATGATAGGCCACTGATATAGTTTTAGAAGGATTTCATTCCATTGCCATTTTCCATGCATGTTTTCTGATTGTATAGAAGCTTTTCCATTCAAAAAGTCTCGTGCTGTAACAGTAGATAAAAGGTTATTAGGAAATATGTTTCTCTCATGGGACATACCTGGAAAGATTGCTAGTGATAGAGGTACTTGTTTCACCAGACAAGTTGTAAAACAATGAGATAAGGTATCATAGGTACAATCACATTAGTATAAGCTAACTGAAATGACTGGATTTCCTTGGTCTAAAGTACTGTGGATTGATAACAGATCCACTTCCACGTGGAAAATGTAAGTTGATCCCTTATGCAATAGTCACTGAAGGCCTATGCTCCTAATAATAAAACCTCACACATCTCCTCCTCCTAAGCTCCGATATGACTAAATGCTGCAAGGCTTTGAGGCATTATGCCCAAGTGTTATTTTCACCAGGTAAAGAAAGCTTTCCATGGTCTACTGAGGACAATCAAACCCTACATTATCTAAAGCCTAGAAACTGAGTCTTCTGGAAACATCATCAGGGAAAGACTGCCTCTGCCACTTACACTGCAGCAAAACTTCAGGACCCTGAGCCTTGGGTTTACAATCTCACAGCTGAAACGGGCCCCTCCAGACTCTTCAATCTATACACCTGTTGGAGACCTTAAGATAAAGCTAACCATGAAAGTTTCTCCCCAAAAGCAGACAGCATCCTAGATGTGGACAGCTCATGGATCAATACTTTTCTGCTATCATGAGACTCATCTCTCAATAGTTTCTTTGCTTGTGCTACTATGAATAAAACTGCAGAGGGGCCTCTCCTGTGTACTTGTGGGGTATACTTTTATTTGTGGAGAGTTTCATAGTCAACATTAAACATGGACAACCTTACTGTACATCAATTTTAACAAATATAGCATACAAATGGCAAATAGGGGAACCTGTTGCAAGGAGAGGGAGCTCTCTGTATTTTTAATTTATCTGTAAAATTTATTGAGAAAATAAACCTATTAATTAAAATTATCTAGATGTGATCACGAAACACCCTGTCTCTTGATATATTGAACATATTAGAGCATCAACTGATTCAATTTTTAGAGATATCCAGCTTTAGCCAAACTGGCTGAAACCAGTATATATGTTTATTTCCTAGGTTAGAGTTTCTACTAATAACCTGACATTTATGCTTTTACAAACCTGTCAAAACTTTCAGTTAAGGCAGAAAAATCACAAATGTCTGAAAGGGGTCCACATTACCCAAACACCTTTGATACAATCAGTATGCCTAATTTCTTTTGGCAACATTTTTAAAGTGGCTAGTATCTGGTGATCACAGTGTAGATAGCATGAATATCTTCATCAAGTCAGATATTAAGGCATAGGACATAATTCTTTACCAAAGTGATAAATTACTTCCAAGTATATTGAATTCAACAACAAAGAATGAATTTGCTCCATTTTTTAAATTCAGAAAACAGTTTTTAAAGGCTCATTTGTTATACCCATGACTTTAAATTATAGAGTAAGAATGAAAACGAGATTTCTCCTCTCTTCTCCAGGGTCGGAAGTGTTTTCATCAGTGTTTCTCTACTACTATTTTAATGTTGACAGGAATGACGTAATCATCTTATGTCTGTCACAGTATTTTTTTTAAATGCACTTTGTCAGAGGAGTGGAAACAACTCATCCTAAGCCCTTTTTCATTATTAAAGACAAAACAGAACTATAATATAATCTCAAGGAAAAAACACACTTCAGTAAGTTTCCACTAGTATACCTGAGACTTTACAGCAACTGCTGCTACAAAACACTAGGAGAGACTGGCAAATTTCCAAACAATTGCTGGTCCTCACATACAGAAAAAAAAAAAAAAAACAGGAAGCGACTTAGAATTCTTTGAAAAAATAATCTGGGTGGAAACAAGTGTATTAGTTTGTTCTCATGCTGCTAATAAAGACACACCCGGGACTGTGTAATTTGTAAAGGAAAGAGGTTTAATTGACTCACAGTTCCACGTGGCTGTGAGGTCTCAAAATCATGGTGGAAAGCGAGCGGGAAGCAAGACAGGTCTTACATGGCAGCAGGCAAGACAGAGCTTGTGCAGGGCCACTCCAATTTATAAAACCATCAGATCTTGTGAGACTTATTCACTATCACAAGAACAGTATGGGGGAAACTGTCCCCATGATTCAATTCTCTCCACCTGGCCCTGCCCTTGACACATGTGGATTAATTACTACATTTCAAGGTGAAATTTGGATGGTGACACAGCCAAACCACATCAGCAAGTTTAGGAATAGAAATTGGTAATAAATATACAAGTGTGAGTAGAAAGTTAAAGGTAATACTGAAGATTAAGATAAATAAATGGAAGGAGAGATGATTTTTGGTGAAGGTTAAAATTGAAAGCTAAATTAAAGATGAAACCCATGCCACCAATTTTTGCTCCTTAGGTTTGTTTTAGATGTCAACGACTGTGTTAAGAAAGACAAGAGTCAAATATGTACTGAGTAGGTTTTGAGAATATTTAGTAGATAACAAAGGAGAAATGTGAGAGCATTAAGATATTAAAATGTGAGAAGGATATTGAATTAAGAACCATTCTGACCCTACCTAGGCTTCCATTAGTGCAGTATTTAGAGACTAGGCAGGTGGGCAAACTCAAATCCCGTGGGTGTGATACATTAAGAATCCATAGGCTGGGCATGGTGGTTCACGCCTGTAATCCCAGCAGTTTGGTAGGCCGAGGCATGAGGATCACCTGAGGTCAGAAGTTCAAGACCAGCCTGGCCAATATGGCGAAACCCCATCTCTATTAAAAAATACAAAAATTAGCCAAGGCCGGGCGCGGTGGCTCAAGCCTGTAATCCCAGCACTTTGGGAGGCCGAGATGGGCGGATCACGAGGTCAGGAGATCGAGACCATCCTGGCGAACACAGTGAAACCCCGTCTCTACTAAGAAATACAAAAAATAGCCGGGCGAGATGGCGGGCGCCTGTAGTCCCAGCTACTCGGGAGGCTGAGGCCGGAGAATGGCGTGAACCCGGGAGGCGGAGCTTGCAGTGAGCAGAGATCCGGCCACTGCACTCCAGCCTGGGCTACAGAGCGAGACTCCGTCTCAAAAAAAAAAAAAAAAAATTAGCCAAGCGTGGTGGCAGGCACCTCTAATCCCAGCTACTCGGGAGGCTGAGACAGGAGAATTGCTTGAACCCAGGAGGCAGAAGTTGCAGTGAGCCAAGATGGCACCACTGCACTCCAGCCTGGGCGACAGAGAGAGATGCTGTCTCAAAAAAAAAAAAAAAAAAAATCCATACAGTGCCAGCACCAGTCTCCAATAACGTGTCTCTAGTGTCATCATGAAAAAACCCCCAACCTCCACAAGATGGACTCCAACTGCCTATTCTAGTATTTGAACACTTTGTCTGAATTGCCTTCTACACAAGCAAAATATAAGACTTTCCCTTCCTATCAATGTCTTCCACTTAAATAGTCCACTATTGCCATCCATCTTGGGCTGCTCATGACTCTTTTTGTGACAATGTTTATACAACAGATCTCTTACGGTTACCACATGCAGCTTTCTTCTTAAGCATAGTGGAGTACAGAAGTGCATCTTAATCAGCCAAGCACACCGGTGCCCTTCTCCTCATGACTAAGCACAACCTCGTCATCCTTACCATCATGCACCTCTAATTTTCTCTTCCGTCTCCACTATTCCTAGGACATTCAATTAATGATTTTGAAATTCTAAAATAATCATGTGGGTGGCTACACAAATGGCAATGAACAGCACCATGGGGAATGTACTCAATAGCAGTTTTCTGAAGATGCAAACATGCTTTGTATACATGCAGTTTCTTAGCCCCATCTCAAAAAAAATCTTTTTAAAACAAAGGCATAACGTTAAAATATAAATCACTGATGACACGGTATTGGGGACAAGACAGGTTGACTATATATTTTAATTAACCCTATCCAAGATGTTGCATTCTGATCATCTAACTCATTTCGACAGAATACACCATCTTGAAGAAGAATGTATTATTCTTCAAATGTCAACTATGTTAGCTTTGTTTTTGTCAAGAATTAGAAAGCAATAAGGTTAAATTTTCCGTCAAGCCTATACTTAACACAAATCGATTGCACATTTCAAAATAGCTAGAATAACTTGAATGTTCCTAATGTAAATAGACAGTAAATATTTAAGGGGATGGATATCACAATTACCTTGATTTGATTATATGAATTTATCAAATTATCACATGTACTCCAAAAACACGTTCTTCTAATATGTATCAATAAAAAATAAATTTAAAAATAAAAAATTTAAAATATTTGTAGCTAACTGAAGAATGACCAATTTATTTTTAATAGAAAACATGCAGATAGAAAAACTACCATGAAAATTTAAAACTTGTGAACAAAGGGTAGGAATTTTAAAACAGTAATTTTTCTTAGAACTTTATGAAGTTCAAGAAAAATACCTTAAAACCAATATAAAGAATAGCAGGCACTGGACTAAGCAGTTCACCCACAATATCATGTTTTAATCTCACCACAGCCATAAGGCAGTAATAGCATGCCTAGTTATCATTCCAATTCTTCCTGTTGCAAGTAACAGAAAACCAGACCCCTCTGGCTGAAGCCAGTACGTGAAAAGACTAACAAGAGGGCCAGCCTCAGGGTTCAAATACGTCACCAGGACTGGGTTGCGTCCCAGTCTCATCTCTGCCAGTTCCTGTAGAATCCTCCTTCCAAGGTACACAGGGTGGCTACCATAGCTTCAGGCCCTCACCTCATGATGACAAGACAGCAACACAGCCGCCATTTCATGTCTGTTCTCATTTCCACATTCAGTTAGAATTGAAGAAATTTTCCAGTAGCACCCACAAAAATACTGAGTCCACCTGGTTGGCCTACCTAGACATATCACCAGCCCAGATTAAGCCGCTGTGGTCAGGGGCTTGGATTGTCTGGTTTGCTTAGGCTAGTCATACGACCCATCCCAGGACTGAAGAAGCGCCAGGGCTGTTGCTGGAGAGTGGCTAATGTCCCCTTTACAAATAAGGAGCTCATGGTTTAGGAAGATGAGCTTGCCACAAATCAGATACTTGTAAAATAAGTCAAAATTTGAACTTAAGTCTACTTATCTGAGCCCAAAGTCTTACAACCATTTATGGCTGTTAACCTAACACCTACGTCACGGAATGGAAGAGTCCTAAGACTGCAAGGACGCTTCCTTTTCTTCCAGATCCAGTCTAAGTTGGTTGGTAATTTCTTCAGACCTTGCTTTCAGGGAAGTTTAAAAAAAAATTACTTGCATTTGTATATTTTCTTTGTATTTTCAGCCAAATTTCTTCTAATTAAAGTACAACATAAATTGAACCAACACAATAAAGTAATCGTCATTTTAAGAAAAAACAAACTTCTACTGATTTCTGCTTCTGGTCATGGAGTGTGAGGGACCAGATTTAAGTTCTTAAACTACTACAAAATCAGACCAAAAAATACAATGGTTTCCAGGCATTGGACGACAGGCAGTGCAGGGCTGTGATCCTTAAGAGAAGGGAAGCAGCGAGCCAGGAGTTTCCAGGCCACAACCCAAATGGAGGCCAAGAGAGTAACAGCAGAGGATACAGAGAGAGGGTTCCAGGCGCCAAGACGCAATCTGAGGGGAAGCCCTTCCGTGGAGAGCTGGAGTCCTGGAGCGGCCTTCTCGAGTCTTCCCGAGCAGGTCTGGGCAGCGAGGAAACATCGAGGCTGGAGTGAGCCAACCGGAGAAAGAACAGCCCCGAGCTCACAGGGGCGGGGAAGAGTTCCAGCTCGTGGCAGTCCCTGGGAGGAACAGCGCACTATTTGGGGCGTCGAGTAAAGCACCGGAAGGCTCCGCTCAGGAGCGTGAACAGCACCGCCTGCTGCAAGCCTGGAAAGGAACGCGTTGTCTCGTCACTGCGATGTGTCACACGCGGCTCAGTCACCTCCGGAGCAGGAAAAGGCCAGCGGGCCACGCAGGGATCACCGGGGCCTGCATCCAACGCAAACGGCCAGGCCCACGAAACAGGAAACACAACCCGCAGCGAGAAGCAAAGGGATCCACAGAGAGGGGCCAGGAGTCACGGACGACGCCACGCAGTCGGCGCCCGCGCTTCCGCGGGCCAGGACGCCCGAGAGGCACGGGGGACCGGGGAATGCCCCAGAAAACTGCCCTCGACTAAAAGCGCAGCGAAGGGGCGGTGCGCTCGAGACCCTGGAACGGGAACGACCACAGATACGCAGGGAAACGACCGGGTCCCAGGCCCAGGTGGGCGGGCGGCTGAGGAGCGTGGCTGCACCCACAAAGCCGCCAGCGGCTGCGGGCTACAGCGAACCCCGCGCGGGACTCGGCCCTCACTACACGAGTCACTGCATGAGGCCTGGGCGGCTGCACTCCCTTGCGCGTCAGCCCGCGGCGCCCAAACACCCTGCCAGGCAATCCCCAAACACGCCCGCAAAGCGAGCCTCGACTGGCACGCACCTGCGTCTCGACGCTGACGCCGGGCGCGGGGCGGAGGCCGGTGAGCATGCGCAATATGGTGTGGACCGGGCGTGGCCGGCAAGCATGCGCAGTGTGGGCCGGGCGGGGCTGGCGAGCATGCGCAGTATGGGGCAGGGCGGGGCTGGCAAGCAAGCGCGAGGGGAGCCAGCGCGGAGGCGGGCGTTGCTACGGCAACGGCGGGCGGGCGGCCGGGGAGTTGCCAGAGGGAACCGGGGCATACATCCCTGGGTTCCGGTGTTCCCGGCGCAGTCGAGGCACGGAGAGGCTTTGGGGCGGGGGCGGAAAGAAGGGCGGCCCGCCAGGGGGTCCGTGGACTCGCTTTGGCCTCCTCCGAGGCGGGCCGGCGATGGCCGCAGCTGTGAGGCGAGGTCGGGTCCCGTAGCGGCGCGCAACGTCCTCGGGGGACTCGGGGTCCTGGTTGGTTTCCACAGCTCTTCCTGAGGGTACGAATTTACGGCGGCCTAAAACCTTAGAACGGTGATCCCACGTCGGTAATTTCAGAACCCAGTAGGACCCGCTGTCATCAGGGGCCCGAGGCGCAGGGTGGTGTCGGCTTTCAGGGGAACTGGAGCCTCGTCGCCGCGCGCCTCCGGCATGAGTAGGATCTCAGAAAACGGTCAGCGGGCTTCGGAAGGCAGGAGATAAACACCAAGACCCTACTAGAATTGCATCTTTACGTCCTAGGCTTGGTCTCGTGTACTTTTCTTGAGCGTGTTTAATTAGCTGAAATCACTTGCTTTGGCACCCCAACGGTCGTTTTTGCCACCAAGCTCTGCCTCTTGAGCGTTTAATACTGGGATTTACAAAGCAACGTGTTCCTGTTCATCTTAGCTTTCAATACTGGGCAAGGTTACGTTTCTAACCCTGCCAGTGCCACAGGCTCATTATGTATTGAAGGACTCCCCTGGTGTTTGGTTTTCTCATTTATAAAGTGGAGCTGGACTAGATATTTGAAGCGTTGTCAATACCTTTAAATTCTAAATTTTAAACTCTAAAACTTAATGATACCGTAGGACTTTGAAAGAGTACAGGTTTCAAAAGCTCCTTACCTTGACATTAGTGACAGTGGCCTACCGTGTGGAAACTTGAGATTAAACTGCGCACTGCAGATACCACCCGACCGTTTTTAGTGTGATGCACACTATCTTCTGCAGCTTATAGGCTTTTTGGAGACAGGAACTGAGAAGATTCTGGCAGTGATCTTTCAGGATTTTAAATTCTTTCCACCATTTCTCCGAATTCAGTTGTCTTGATGAGATATGGGGTGGAACTTCTTTCAAACATCTCCTGATGCCAGAGTTGAACGGGAACAGGGAAGGGTTGTAGTAAGAACCATCATCAAAGCCTCTGCAGGACTTGAGCAGCGACTGACGTTTTTACTCCTAACCCTGGATATCAGAGATTTGGTTCCACTGTTTTTCTGTCTCTGCACTCACGCCTTAGTGAGTTTGTTCTTTCGGTTGGAGTAATTTAATACAAGTGTTAGTCCTTAGATTATATTGGATTAGTTTCTCTTGGGATTAATTTCTATATTTACAGTTAGGCCCTCAATACAGTAAGTCCTCACTTAACATCATCCATAGGTTCTTAGAAACTGGAGCTTTAAGCCATGCAGCGTACAAGGAAACCAGTTTCACCATAGGTTAATTGATACAAATAAGAGGTAAGTTCCCACAGCACAATTCCTGGTCACAAAAACATCACCAAACTTCTAAGTAAAGACCCAAGCACTTCTAATATGAAACGCTGAAATACATATAAGCTCTACATACATTTAAGAAAGATCATTACCCAATTTCTGGTGAATCCATGAGTGACCAGGTCGTGGAGGGGCTGCGTTAAATCAAAGGTAATGTTGGCCAAGCCAAAGCGCTGAAGCGCCTCCCCCTACCATGTAGTTTCAAAACAACAGCCAGTTCTCAGCCCGCTGGGCCTTTCCTACTGCATCAGGTATTGTCCTGCATCTCTGTGTGATTACCGTGTGCTTTACGAAGTTTTATTTTACAATAATTTGTATCCCTCCATTTTCCAACCTCCTTATTCTAGTTCAGGGTGGCAGGGGACTGAGCCCGTCCAGGCAGCTCAGGACCAAGGCAGGCAACAGCCCTGGAGAGGACGGCATCCCATGGCAGGGCACACTCACACTCACAGTTACTGAGACGGGGACACGCCAGTGAGCCTCACGTGCACAGCCTTGGGATGTGGAAGGAACCCGGGGTGCTTGGAGGAAACCCACAGCACGTGGGGAGAACGTGCAAACTCCACACAGACAGTGGCCCCTGCCGGGGATCAATTTCTTTTCTCATCAACGTTACAAGGAAACGATGTTAGAAGAAATGTGTTCGAGGGCCTCCTGTGCCAGTTCCTAGATTACTTGAATAACTTTCTATTTCTCCTCATCACAGTATATTTTGAATACATCTGTCTTCATAAAATACACCATGTCCAAAATCTAGAAGGGCCAATTCCAAACTATTCCACCAGCTTTGAAGGGAATTGAAGCAAGAATAACAACAGTAAGTTCCGTGTGAAAAGACCTACTTTAGATACTGCAAAGGTCTCATTAATCCTTGCGGCAACCCTGCAAAGCCAGCATTGTTATACCTGCTTTATAGATGAGGATCGTGGGGCTCAGCTGTGTTCAGTATCTTGTGCAGCAAAGTGGTGGAATTCAGTTGGAACTCAAGTTGGTCTGTCCCCATATTCTGTACTTTTGTGTTCTGGAGAGACTGAAGTTAAGCAGTGTTCCTCTTGCGTTCCAGTTTCTTCATTGTTCCCTTTCTCCCCAAAAGAAGCATATCATGCTGATTTCCAGCCTGCCAGTTCTTTCCTCCTACCTGCAGTGTGCCATGTTCATTTCCCTCTACGTATCTTTCAAATGCCAGTTTAACTAGTTTTTCCGTTACAAGTCTCCAGTTTTAGCCTGAAATTTTGTAGTACTTGTGTATCATGTTATATTTAGCAATGGATTAATTCCTAGTAATTAACCATTTGTATTAATGTGTCCTCAGGAGCTCAGGGCTGAACTGTTTGAGGACAGGGATGAGTCGAAGCATAATTGACTTGAGTTCACCCCCTTCCTCCGGAACCAGAATGTGTAACTTAGTGCCACCCTGTAGCAGGCATTCCTGCCGCTTCATGATCTGTTAGACTCTTACAGATTGTCCTCACAAACTGCATAGGTTTTTCTGTGCACTGTAGCTTTGACTTTCTGTTGACCATGTCTTTGCAGCAGAAGAACAGAAGGAAGGTGATGTGATGTGATGATAGAGTTTGTGATAGCCAGGCAACAACTTTTCCTGATTCGGCATGTTAAAAAATAAGGTACACTATTCTTTTCTTAAACATACATATTATTTGACTCATGAAATGTATTTTAATTCAGCCATTTGAGAGTATAAAAACTAGTTTACAAACCCTGCTTCAACTAGGAATTGTCAGCAGGAATGGGCAATGCCAAGTGTGGCATGGGGCAGTGGATAGGCCGATGGAAAAACAATCTATGGTGATATTTACTGCAGGCATCTCTTAGCTGTTTGGTGATTTTTATTCTGCACAGGAAATTACCAAGTTTTCACAAAAAGGCATAAGCTGAAATGGCAAGAGTCTCCTTAGTACTTGCCTGGAGTCTAATTTAATTATAGTGAAGCAGCATGGGTTTCTTTAGGCATGCACAGGTTTATAGGTCATAATGAATTTATTCATATTATAATTAAGGCTTTAGTAATTAAATGAAAAGATATTCCTGTATTGTTAACATAAATGCTGAGACAGGGTCTGCTCCTGCTTAGGTAAACAATGAGTCAAGCGTTCCTTACTATTTGATTTGTTCGTATGTGCCATCAAAGTTGAGTATTGAAGCCTCAGTTCTCTTTTAAATGATATATTACATAATATTCATCTAAATATGACTTTTTTCCTACCTTTTAGGGTCACTCATCTAAGAAAGATAACTTGGCAGTCAATGCAGTTGCTTTACAAGATCACATTTTACGTGATCTTCAACTTCGAAATCTTTCAGTTGCAGATCATTCTAAGACACAAGTACAGAAGAAAGAGAACAAATCTCTAAAAAGAGATACAAAGCTAATAACAGATACTGGACTTAAAAAAACTATGCAGTGCCCCAATCTAGAAGATTCAGAAAAAGAATATGTTCTTGATCCCAAACCACCACCATTGACTTTGGGTAAGCTGATGTAGTCATTCATCTTTTGGCTTATTAGGGCTAAAAAATCTATTGAGATTAATAGTATAATTTTTTATGTTACAGAAATAATTTATTTATTATTATACAGAGAGGTATATATGTATTGAAGGTGTGTATGTATTGAAGTTTAAAAATGATAGGGGACCTTTAGAGCAAGAAGGTAAAGGTAGTAATGGCAAGTAGGATAATAAGTAAAAATGGGAGAACAAAAGAAATATCTGTTGATTCACATTGATAAAAATAAATGAGTAAATAAATGGTGGAAAAGAAAAATCCCTTATAGTAGAATGAATATAACTCATAGAGATAGTAGACAGGGGATAGAAAATCACCTTTGGCAAACAGCACAGTAATGATCATCATTGCTGAAATTAGGAATGAGAAAAATTATGTGCAGACACAGAATATTGAGGTAGTTTCTCCAGAGATGCAAGTACATGGCAGGGAGAAAAACAGTAACTTCACAGTTACTTCAGCTGTACAGTCATAACACTTGGCAGGCAGCGCCTGCACCAAGTAATCCTAGTTAGGTCAGCAGTAACGCACGGGCCAGCCTCACGTGTCTCCTGCTGAAAGGTGCAACAGCACTTCTGTGGCATTCTTACAAAAATGCATATTTGAATTTAATCATGAGGAAACCTCAGACCAACCCAAGTGAAAGACATTCTACACAGTTCCTTGCTAGTACTCTTCAGAAGTGTCAAGTCAACAGAAGCAATTGAAGACCTAGAAACTGTTCCAGATTATAGGAGACTCAGGACATAGCTGCAAGTGCAGTCTGTGATCCTGGATCAGATCCTAGTTCCGAAAAAAGACATGAGTGTGACAGAGAACCAGACCTGCAGAAGGCATGTAGGCTAATTGATAGATTATAGCAACATTAATTTCATGGTTTTGATCTTTGTACTAGGGTTATATAAAAGGTTAACATTTGGGTTTAGGAACATTTGATAATATTTTCTTTTTACAAGTGTGAATATTTATTTAGAATAAGATCAAAACTTGCAACAAATTAGGAATTTCAAAAAACATGAAATATATCCTAAACAAAAATCAATAAAAATAGCAATAATATTTTGTATTAATTAGCTTTCTGAAATATCTCTATAATACTTTTTCCATCTCTTTTGATTGCTGGATACTCTTTGATCATATTTTCATGTGACAATAATTCTATAATGTCATTCTCTATAGAAATAAGTCAGCCTTACCTCCGTCATGGCTGATTGAAATTCTTTCCTTACGATAGGTGGGATGCATATAGCATGCAACTTGACACACATTCTTACTGTGTGTAGTATTGCTACAAGTTTGTGCCTGTAAATAAAGGCATGCAGATCAATTCCATTTCTTCTAATTAATAAAAGAAAGGAGATGTATTATGCATTTATAATTGTAAATGCTGTTTTTAAGTATATTAGTTTCCCAGTGCTGCCGCAACAAATTAGTACAAACTGGGTGGGTTAAGTTTTCTCAGTGTCCTGGAGGCCAGAAGTCTAAAGTGGCGCCATTGGCAGGGTTCTATGGGAGAATCCTAACTTACCTTTCCCTGGTGGTTCCTGGCATTGCTTAGCTTGTGGCAGCATCACTCCAGTCTCTGTCTCTGACTTCACACAATCTTCTTCTCTACGTGTGATTGTACCCTCCCTTTCCTCTTCTTATAAGGATACCATTCATTGGATGTAGGGCCAACTTTAAACCAGTATGACCTCATCTTAACTACATCTGCAAGGACCCTATTTCCAAATAATGTCACATCCTGAGGTTCCAGGTGAACAAGAATTTTGAGATGACGCTATTCAACCCAGTACATCAAGTGTGCCCCTGATAGGGGAGAACTTCCATTTAGATTTGGCATCAGTGAGAACAGAATCCTTCACTTACATTTGTTGTCTGGAAGACTCTTTCACAACATCAAGCTGAGTACTTTTCATACTTTGTTCCTTATCCACTACTCACATATATTACTGTGTTGATAGGTGCAAGAGGTCTTTTGACAGCTCACAGTGGCTAGGCTATGGTTTGAATGTTTGTCCCCTCCAAAGCTCATGTTGAAATTTCATTTTGTTTTGTTTTACTGAGACGGAGTCTTGCTCTGTTGCCCAGGCTGGAGTGCAGTGGCACAATCTCGGCCCACTGCAACCTCTGCCTTCTGGGTTCAAGCGATTCTCATGCCTCAACCTCCCAAGTAGCTGGAATTACAGATGTGTGCCACCACACCCTGCTAATTTTTGTATTTTTAGTAGAGACGGGGTTTTGCCATGTTGGCCAGGCTGGTCTCAAACTCCTGACCTGAGGTGATCCACCTGCCTCAGCCTCCCAAAGTGTTGGGATTACAGGTGTGAGCCACCACGCCTGGCCTGTTTTTTGATTTTTTTGTTTGTTTGCTTTTTGTGTGTGTTTCTTCTTTTTTATTTATTTTTATTTCAATAGCTTTTGTGGTACAAGTGGTTTTTGGTTACATGGATGAGTTATATAGTGGTGAATTCTGAGATTTTAGTGCACCCACCACCAGAGTAGTGTACATTGTACCTAACGTGCAGTTTTTTTAATCCCACACCCCTCCCACCGTCTGCCTTCTGAGTCTCCAATGTTCATTATACCATTCTGTACGCCTTTGCATACCCATACGTTAGCTTCCACTTATAAGTGAGAACATACAACATGAGTTACCTTACTTGCAATAATGACCTCCAGCTCCATCCAAGCTGCTGCAGAAGACATTTTTTCATTCATTTTTATGGCTGAGTAGTGTTCTATGGTGTATATATACCATATTTTCTTTATCTACTCATTGGTTCATGGGCACTTAGGTTGGTTCCATATCTTTGCAGTTGTGAATTGGGCTGCAATAAACATACGTATGCATGTGTCTTTTTCATATAATGACTTCTTTTCCTTTGGGTAGACACATCCTTTGTGTTGTTTGTTGGCCTTTATCTAATTATAGGATTTCCCTTTTAGCAAGTTGCTAGAGGTCTTTTTTCTTGCTGATTTGTTTGAGTTCCTGGTAGATTCTGGATACTAGTCCTTTGTTGAGAATTCTTCATACTGTTTTTACAACCTTTTGTAAATCTGAAATTATTTTAAACTGAAAAGTTAGAAATATGATTTTTAAATGGTGGGCGTAGAAAATAGGTTTGGTTGAGGACCATGTGTCCTAGCACAGGTCAGATGGATCTGGAGGTGCTGGAAGGCCTGTTGTGTTGGAGTCGCACAAGGTGGAGGGGACCTCTTCCCACAGCAGTGCCAGGGGAGATGTTTGATGCTGTCTTCCTCTGAACTTCTGCTAACAAGCTTGTTGTCTTCTAGAAAACAGTGTGGCTCATGAACATGTTGAGACTTGGAATAATGTCATACAACAGTTTAGTGAAGATCCTCTGTTGTGCCTGTGTGGTTTAAAATGTAGATGACCAAATAGTTTCATCATAATCAATCTTAATCAGGAAAAATTTAAATTAGACATAAAGAGGAACGTCCCAATTTGGAAAATAAGTAAAGTTATTAAGGAAAATACATGAGACCTTTTTTCAGGACCTCTTTATGGAAAAAATCTTGATTGTGCATATTAGTTACTAATGACATTGAACCATATGCTCTTTACTATCTATATGTAATATTCCACTTGGATTTCTGTCTTTTCTTGCTGATTTACTGGAGTTCTTTGCATATTCTACATAGTAATCTCTTGTTGATTTAGCCAGTGAAAATATCTTCTGTTCTTTTACCATCTTTTAAATTATATCTGTCATTTTATATTGAATACAATTTTCATTCTGATTAATGTTAAATCCATTGTTTTTGTTTTTGTTTTTGTTTTTTACTTTATTGCTGCTTGGAGGAGATTTAAGATATTCTTCACCATTCTGAGAGTGCAAGGATTTTTCTACATTTTCTTTAACCTTTTACATTTCACATTTAGATGTCGCCACAGTTTGTGTTGCTTATGATACTGGGAAAATCGTGGTTAAATGAGGTTAAAGCATGTTCTGTTCTCTCCTTCCAAGGCTTCTGCTTCTATGTCAGTATTGCACTGTTTTGATTAATAGAGTCTTGTTATATGTCTTAATAGCTGCTAGGAAAAGACCTTTCCTCTTTTTTTTCCTCTAAAGCTGCCTCATTTTCTACATAAAATTCTGCTGGAGATGTTTTTTGAATTGGATTTGTAGATGGGGGAAATACCGTATTTACAATGTTATCATCTGATCCACAAATATGGTGGCATCTCACACCATTTAGATCTTTTTGTCTCCGACTTCTAGGGGTTTTCTGAGTAAGTCAGTTGATCTCTGCAGTGATTCTTATTGTCTGTGCCTTTCTACTTTTATGCCCCTTCTTCTTTTGCCCCACTTTGTTTTCAATCTGGACAGGATCTCCTGAGCTGTGGTGAATACACGTAGTAATACCTAGCGTTTCTGTCTTGTTCCTGAACCTAACACATTTCATTTCCCTACTTATGTGATGTTTGCCCTTTGTTTATTGTTCTGTTTTGTGGTGTTTGTTGGCCTTTATCTAATTATAGGATTTCCCTTTTAGCAAGTTGCTAGAGGTTTTTAAACTCATTAATAGGTGTACTTTTTTAGATGCTGTTTTCCTGCAGCTTTTTAGATGAACATGTTTGTTGTGGGTTTTCTCCTTGAGTTCGTTTGTGCCGTAAATTACAGTGACAGACTCTGATATTGAATCTTTGTGCATAGCTTGAATAAACCCTACTTGCCCACGGTGTTTTTCAAATTCACTGTTGCACTCTGATAACTAATTCTCATTCAGGATGTTTGACGTTTAACCATGGATTACCCTGGACTATGATTGTCCTTGTCTGGTTTTATTATCAAAGCCATATAAGCTTCACCAAATAAGTTGGGCAGTGTTCCCTCTTGTTCAGTATTCTGGAATAACAGAAAATAGGGATGATATGTTCCTTAAAAGTTTGGGGTAACTCGATTGTAAAACCATCTGGGCCTGAGGCTCTTTTGTTCCTTTAAGTAGGGTGAGGAGAGGTGATGGATTAGGATGCGTTTGGCTGCAAGTATACGAACAACACACTGAAAGTGATGTCAGCTTTAACGGTGTGTGTCATTGTTCACAGCAGTTCTGGTTTGGTGGCTTATTGATGTTTGCCGGGACCAGCCTCCTTCCGGTGCTGCCGTCGGGTGCTGCTGCCCTGTGCATGGACACAAGAGGGTGCACAGCCCCAGGGTCAGTCCTCAACAACAAGGGATGAGCTGGAAAGGCAGGGGAGAAAGTTCCCAACAGACCTTCCTTCCGCTTCACCTGAGATGGTCACATGCCCACTGATAGCCTAAAAATTGGCAAAGGGTAGCAAGACTTCCATGACGTGCTTAGATCCATCAGTAGACCTCTGTGAGGCTGAGCCCATTTCCACCGATGCGCAGTGTGTTCTGCAGGCAAGATGAGTGCTGGACGTGCTACTGATTTTCAACATTATTGCCTTGTGGCCAGAGAACACAGCAGTTTGCTGAAATCTGTCAATACAATTATTTACCTTCCCTCCCGTTCTAAGGTCTTGATTAGTTTATAAATATAAGACCAGGTTTGCATGATGGGGATATGTGGATGCTTGAAGTTGAAGCAGTTGGCATTGACCATAGCAGAGTCTGGAGTGTGCAGCAAGCGCCCACCCAGGTCTAAGAGGAGCAGTGGCGCCGGGTCCCTGTCTCTCCCTGAAGAGGAGCAGTGGCGCCGGGTCCCCGTCTCTCCCTGAAGAGGAGGAGTGGCGCTGGGGGCCCCGTCTCTCCCTGAAGAGGAGGAGTGGCGCTGGGGGCCCCGTCTCTCCCTGAAGAGGAGCAGTGGTGCTGGGGGCCCCGTCTCTCCCTGAAGAGGAGCAGTGGCGCCGGGGGCCCCCTCTCTCCCTGAAGAAGACGAGTGGCGCTGGGGGCCCTGTCTCTTCCTGCTCCCACACCTTGAGCCAAAGGCAAAGAGCTGGCCTGAGGCAGCGCCCCTCCTCTGCAACCTCAGTCTCAGCCTCTTCAGTCTTACTGTTTCCTTTGTTTCTCTGCAGGCCAAGTGCTCTCTCACTAATGGCCATCTGCACATCCTCTTCCTCCATCTAGAAAACCTCCCCCTTCACCCACTGCTGTTACTCTTCACCCTGCGGGTCTCCATTTAATGCCACTTTGGTCAGGTAACCTTCTCTGGGGTCACAGCTCCTCATCCAAGACCTGCATGCCGTTCTCCATAGCGGTCATCACACTTGTAGCTGCTTGATTCTTATCAGAAGCTCCATGGGCATAGTTTCAGAAGTAAAATAGTTCTATGAGGATTATAACAGAAAGTGTAGCAGTCCCTTGACCTTTTTGGGGCATTACTCTAAAGCAGTCATTTTCAAATCCTTTGGTTCATTCTTCTGGTATTATTTTTATTTTATTTTATTTTTTGAGACAGAGTCTTGGTCTGTCACCCAGGCTGGAGTGTAGTGGCGTAATCTCAGCTCACTGCAACCTCCGCCTCCCAGGTTCAAGCGATTCTCGTACCTCAGCCTCCCGAGTAGCTGAGATTACAGGTGTGCACCACCACACCTGGCTAATTTTTGTATTTTTAGTAGAGACAGGGTTTCACCATGTTGGCCAGGCTGGTCTCAAACTCCTGACTTCAGGTGATCTGCCCACCTCGGCCTCCCAAAGTGCTGGGATTACAGGTGTGGGCTACCACGCCCGGCCCTATTTTTAATATTTCTAAATAACATGTCTGCACTGCTGTTTTGTTAATTTTCAGTTCTGGATATCTCTTCTTACTGTAGAAGATCAAGATTTAGCATAATGTTTTCATAACTTGTGGTTAGACTAATATACATTCAGTGTTTACTCTGTTACAATTCCGTGACTTCACTCACAGCTGAGCCATGTGGTGTTCTATATTACAATTTCCTTCTCAGACATTTTTCTCTTTTCCCTGAAGTTATGTCTTATTTTTTCACATGTTTTAGTTTCCTCTATCATCATTCATCACTGATTCATCCTTAAAGTCTCCAGAAATACATTCTCTCAATACATTAAAATATACCAGGGTACTTTATGGATGAGGACGTTGCTTCTGGAATCCTCTGTGGTTCTCTCCCCTGGCCCCTCCCCGGGCTCCCTCTTGAGCAGCATCCCGGGACCCCAGGCTCTCTCCTTGGATTCTCTCTGCCTGGACGTCATGGCGGCCTCCTCCGTGGTTTCTTCCCTCGCGGTGGCGTAGCTCCTCTGTCAGTAGCTCGCTGGGGGAGTGCGGAGGAGACCCAGACAGAAGCTCAGTGCATAGCAATGGCTTTGTTCTTTTCTCACATTTGATTGTAGCTAATAAGGAATCTTGATATGGAAATCTTTCCTGCCTCCGAATTTTGAAGGAATTGTCTTCTCCTGTCTGGAGTGCTGTGGATGAGTCTGATGCAGTTCTGATCCTGATCCTTTTTTGAGGCCTGTTTTTTTTTTGAGTCTGCTTTCTGTCTCCGAGATTCTCACAGTAATGGGACTCGGTGTTCTGGGTACTTGCTGGGCCCTCTCAAACCAGAAGCTCATGTCCTTTGCTTCTGGGAGATGTTTTGGACTATTTTCTTTAAAATTTTTACTTCCCATTTTCCATGTTTTCTTTCTAGAATGCTAGTTTTTCAGATGTCACACCACCACCTAGACCGGTCCCTTGATTTTCTTATTTTCTGTCTCCTGATATATGTTTTTCTGTGAGATTACAGTCACGTGCCATATAGCAGGGTTTCAGTCAACAACAAACTACAGTGGTCCCATAAAGTTATAATGGAGTTGAAAAATTTCTACCACTTTGTGACATCTTGATAACTCTGACCCTATGTAGGCCTAGGCTAATATGTGTGTTTGTGTCTTCGTTTTTAACAAAATAGTTAAAAAAAAAATTTGAGGCTGGGTGCGGTGGCTCAAGCCTGTAATCCCAGCACTTTGGGAGGCCGAGACGGGACGATCACGAGGTCAGGAGATCGAGACCAGCCTGGACAACATAGTGTTTTAAGCTAAATGTTATGCAAAAGAGTCAAAAAGTTAAAAAATTTAAAAGTTTAGAGAGTAAAAAAGTTATAGTAAGCTAACTTTATTATTGAAGAAAATACAGTTTTACAAATTTAGTGTAAGTATAGACTGTTTATGAAGTCTACAGTGGTGTATAGTCATGTCCTAGGCCCTCACACTCACACATCACTCACTCACTGACTCACCCAGAGCAACTTCTAGGCCTGCAAGCTCCATTCATGGTGAGTGCTCTCCACATGCACCATTTTTAACCTTTATACATATTTTTACTGTACCTTTGCTGTGTTTGGATGCACAGATCCTTACTTACCATTGTGTTACAGTTACCTGCAGTATTCAGAACAGTAGCATGCTGTGCAGGTGTGCAGTCTAATCAGCTGTACCATGTAGTTTTGATGTGTGGTGGGCTGTACCAGCTAAGCATGTGTACATACGCTGTGATGTTAGCAAGACGACCAAATCACCTAACGGCACATTTCTTAACAATCGCCTGTTGTTAAGTAACTCCAGACTGTATCTTAGCTTTCTCTTCCAGCCTTTCAGTGGACGTTCACATTTCTACTCTAAAAGCCCAAGAGCTCTTTCTGTACTCAAGTGTCCCTTCATAGCTTCCTGTCATGTTTTGTTAATGTAACATTTTGTCTTCTGTTTCTGAAGATATCCTTGTAGGTCAATGCCTTTGTATGCATTGACCCTTCTTTGGGGTGCGGGGAGGTGGTAAAAGGTGACACTTCACTTCCTGCATTTTGCCTGAGGATATTGCGGTTGCTTTTCAAGGCAAGTGTTTCCCACCACACTGTCAGCTGGATGCCAGTCAGCACATGCTGGGTACCCATGTGTTATTGAAATAAGAACTTTATTCTGACCATGATGATACGTCACAGGAAGGTTTTAACAGAGGAGGTGAGGATTGATGTAGAGGCCACTGGTGGCAGAGCAAGGTGAACTGGGAGAGGCAGTGCTGAGGGCTGAGGCAGGTGAGAACTGGGAGACCCTTGGGCCAATACGTGTGAACAATTAGTATTCCTCAGTTTTTCTTTCATAAAATGGGATATCATTCTTGCTTGCCTTATTGAACTATTGGGAAGTGAAATAAGGTATGGGAAATTCTTTGTAAATAAAAAACAAATGTATTGAAAACGTAAGGTATTATCACCACTGACTTCTGTGCCCTCATAGGAAAACAGCGTCCTCTGCACAGTCTGCCATTTGTATCTGTGGGTCTGGCATTCACAGATTCAACCAGCCACAAATCAAAATTTTAACAAAGGAGTAAAACATAACAGTAGGACAATCAAAATAATACAAATTAAAAACAATATAGTATAACAGCTATTTACATAGCACTTGCATTAGGAATTATTGGTAATCGAGATGATTGGCAGTATACAGGAGGATATGCATGGGTTGTATGCAGATATTCCACCATCTTCTGTCAGGGACTTGAGCATCCTTGAGACGTCCTGGAACACTTTCCTTGTGGATACCAAGGGACGGCTTCTATTATGAAATAAAGTATGTGACCTATATGTAGTTCTTTAATAATTGTTTGCAAATGGTGTCATTAAAATTATAGGTGGGTGCCATATGCTAAAAGACGTTCTAACTGCTGTCTGTGCTGTCTGCTGTCTTCCTTTAGCACAGAAGTTGGGCCTCATTGGGCCTCCACCACCTCAGCTGTCATCTGATGAATGGGAGAAGGTGAAACAGCGCTCCCTCCTGCAAGGGGACTCGGTGCAGCCGTGCCCCATCTGTAAAGAAGAATTCGAGCTTCGACCTCAGGTGTTTAGCGTATGAGGGTGAGCTAGAGAAATCCTGGGCTGTTTCCTAGGGATGAGGCCCAGAGCTGGAGCCTAAGATTCCAGGCTTCCTTTTCCCAGTTTCATCCTCTTGTGTGAGCCTCACACACTTCCATTTTCTTTTCCATTAATTAAAGTGTGTGAAGAGCTAAACACCCTCATTAAATAGTTTTGTTTGTTTACTGACTGGTATTCTCAAGTACTAACGTTTGTACAAAAGGAATGTTTCTGTTCAACAGGCCCCATGTGGCCATGCAGACAACTGGGGGGCTTCCCAGGAGCAGCTGTGTCCCAGTGCGGGAAGGATGAAAGCAGAGGAACTCTTACGTTGTTTTGTGATTTGAGTCAGAAAAGAAAAGAAAAAAAAAAAACTGTGCTTGAATGTCTCCAAAGAATTTATGAGAAAATCTTTAAGAAAAGTAAAACCTTTTAATGATTTCTATTCATGAAACTTTACCATAGTAAGATTGATGATACTACTCTGGGTTAACAGATAATACACACACACACACACACACACAGAGAGAGAGAGAGAGAGAGAGAGAGAGAGAGAGAATGCATGTAGGGTTTTTTCTATACATATTTTGTCTGCCTAACTAAAAAAACAGTCTCTTGAAGTTGGGGACACTTAGATTTATCAGAAGTGTGTGTGTGTGTGTGCGCGCGCACGTGCGCGTGCACGATTGCCCTGTAATGATTTCCCACGGAGTGTGGCATGACGCTTCCTGCATAGCAGGCCCTCAGAGATTTGCTGAGAAAATACAGCAAATACAGTTAAAATCAGCCTTGGAGTTCGTAGCCTGGGAACCCAGGCTTATTACAGTCTGGGCAAATGAACTCTGAGTCTTCGCTGAATTTGAGTAAGTTTCATCTGCAGAAAGCTCACAACAGTTACACTTCTCTTCACTAATTTGAATTCATAAGTTACTTTAGACATACTTATTCCATTTCTCTATCAGGACCTAATCTTACGTATGTGAAAGTTGGGTATTTTGGACAGATTTTAGCCCTAAAACCACAAATTGCCTAGGATAATTTAGTACTTTAGGTAGCAAAACTGTGAATAAAATCAGAGGGTATCTTTCTGGCTAAGCAACCTCTTTCTTATACTAAAATATCGAGCCTGGAGCGTCTGTATGAAGAATGAAAAGTGAAAGTTAGTATCTTATGGGCATCAGAGTGTACCCTGCCCAACATTTCTTTCTGTTTTTTATAAATTTCTCCCTAAATTCTATTATTTTTATTTGGTTTTGATATAGAACCTATCCTGTATATTTGGCACTTCTAATGATCGTTTCCGTGTTCAGATTTTTCCTTAGTTATAAACAATAGTTGGCATTTTTACAACATTTAATGATTTCAGAGGGCCTTCAATTAATTTCATATAGTAGGCATTGTGCCCATTTAGCAGATGAGGAAATAAAAAATAATTCAAATGGTTCATAGTAGGCCAGCTTAGAAAGTATGGAGTCCTGCTGGAATCCAGTCCTACCTTCTAGGCCATTTTTAGTATGTTTTCCACCACTTACTCCTTGATTTTTGTTACACCAGAGAATGTTTGCCAATAAGAAATATTTGTGGACATTTAAAAAGATAACACTTTAATATACTGGAGTCTAATGTTGCTCAATATAGATAGAATGTATGTTGAGGAAACACTGAAAAGTATTCTATAAAGGATGAATGAAGTATAGAAAAGATTGCTATTCAACGGTAGTAATAAAAAAGGACCCATATTACTGAGTTTATTCAATTCAGACTTACTCTTGGCAATAAGTTTCAAGAAAAGGTTTTACAACTTTCTGAGTTCTACTTATTTCTGTATTTCTTCCATTTAAGAAGAAAAGCACACATTGAGTGAAGGCAGGTGGGATTCACTTTAAAAACTGCTAAGTTTTCCCCACAGCAGGCATCCTGGGCCGCCTGAGACTGAAACCTCACCCGGGAGGGCCCCAGACTGCAGTCACCCGAGTCAGATTCTTGACAGAAAGGGGAAACCCTCCGCCTGCCCCCACCGCTTTGCTCCGTCTCACAAGTTCCCCCACTTTCCTCCCCATTGCTGGAAGCGGCCCCGCCCCAAGGGAAGCCTGGCCTTCGTGTGGCAGCCCGCAGGGCCTGGCGCTGGTGGGCTGGTGGCTCTGTCCCTTCTACTGAGTACCCACTGCCGCCTTCATTTGGTCTAAGCTTCAGTCTTTTGTGACAGCCCAGAATATCACTGTTTAGTGGGGAATTTGGGTCACAGAAAGGTGAAGTTTTCTTGTGATCACACTCCCTGCATTAAAAAAAAAAATGACTCCTATGTCTCCATGATGTGTTGCTATTTAAATTTAAGACTGTCAGAATTGTATCTCAGTAGGGCTATGATTTCACAAAAACTGGGGGGCATAACTGAGCTGAACAAAGACCTAAATGGTATTTACTTAGCGTTTCCCTGGCCCCACTGGACAGGCCCCCCTCCTCACCCCTCCAGTTTGCAGTCTTTGCCCGCATCTAAGGGAAACACTCATTTTGTCATTGTTTCGCTCTTAAGTATACACTCATTTTAATAGTTACAAATCAAACTTCATGTGTTTATTTGATATTTCAGATCATTAATTTTTCTTGTTTAGAGTATATACTTGTGCTGTGCTAAACAAACAATAAATAGTATACACATCAAAGTTATAAATTTGCCTTTTTAATTTTTAAAGAAATAATACAGCTTACCTTCTAAGCATTCAGGAGTTTAACTGTTGCATTCATGCTGCTTCTCTTTTGTCAACTTCAATGTCGTTCTGTTTCCTCATGAACAGGTGCTGCTTTCATGCTCCCATGTGTTCCACAGAGTAAGTCCGCCCCTCACGCCTGCTCAGGTGCCCCACACATCGCTCTTACAGCGCAGAGAAACTATAGTCATTTTCAAGGCTCCTGAGAAGAGCCATTTATTTTATTCATCACCACCATCTATAGTTAAAGAAACGTGACTGTAGGCTACAGTACAATTCATCCTATTTTGAAAATCATGAGTTTTGTGACAAAAGAACCACAAATGTTTATGTAACAGATTGTTGTCAGTAATGTGTGTCAGTGACAGCTAAAATCAAATGATCGATCTGCATGTGGTCCCATAGACACGCATGACTCACCTTTGTGCTAGTGGATTTCAGAAGTTTGTGATGTCTTTGCATGTATATTCTTGTAAGAAATCACTTTTGGAACAGGTTTCATGAGGAAGGTGGTAGCACCTGATGAAACTTCCCCACTTGATAACCTAAATTGGGCTAAGTTTCATAGTTATGGGAGAAAAGAACACTGTAATTAGAACACTAACATTGGAAGTAAAGACGTTGTTTATAAGTAATTGTAAAACTTTAAGTGAAATGTTTTTCTTCAGGCATGTCTTCAGGCTTTTGAAAAGTTCACAAACAAGAAAACGTGTCCTCTCTGTAGAAAGAACCAGTATCAAACCCGAGTGATACACGATGGGGCTCGCCTGTTCAGAATAAAGTGTGTGACCAGGTGAGGACGCCAGGCCCATTTGGCGCTAAGCAGACACTTACAGGTCAGGCTGTGACAACTAACTTGTTTTATTTCTTTTTTTTTTTTTGAGACAGAGTCTCGCTCTATCGCCCAGGCTGGAGTGCAGCGGTGGGATCTCAGCTCACTGCAAGCTCCACCTCCCGGGTTTACGCCATTCTCCTGCCTCAGCCTCCCGAGTAGCTGGGACTACAGGCGCCCGCCACCTCCCCCGGCTAGTTTTTTGTATTTTTTAGTAGAGACGGGGTTTCACTGTGTTAGCCAGGATGGTCTCGATCTCCTGACCTCGTGATCCACCTGTCTTGGCCTCCCAAAGTGCTGGGATTACAGGCTTGAGCCACCGTGCCCGGCCTAACTTGTTTTTTAAATAGTGGGATTTTATCTCTCTTCTTGGCCACTATAATTTCCCCAGGGCCTTATATAGCACAGGGCTTATAACAGCTACTGAAGTATAGTAGTTGGTTCAGAGTCATCATAAATTAGTCATTTTCAAATATCTGTGTTTTAGAATCCAAGCCTACTGGAGAGGATACGTTGTCAGAAAGTGGTACAGAAACCTGAGGGAAACAGTACCTCCCACAGACGCCAAGTTAAGAAAAAAATTCTTTGAAAAAAAGGTAGGTAGAGATCATGAATTCTCCAGATACAGTCTCTGTGTGGGTGATTCACTTGAGGTCAGGAAGGCTAACAGAGATGATAAAACTTTGAGACTTACTTCACTTTGAGGGCCTTTTATAAATGGTTGAGATGCTGCTAAAAATCCTATTTAACTTAAATTGACTTTCCAACCCAGACGGTAAAATACTTTTAGACTTTCTTTTCTAGTTAAATCATAAAATTAGGTTAAATCAGAGCAACTTCTGTTTGGCCATTTTGTGCTAATTGTTTAAATAAACTTACCTCTTCAGACACAAGACTGGAAACCAGCTTAATTTTTCCCATCTCCCGGGCTATACGTAAATGAAGACATCTGCTGCACATCTCATAGTAATGAAAACAGAAGCCACCTGTAAAAGTAAAGCCCCCACATGCTACCATTGTATTGAGTACCTCGTGGGGTCATCACAGTGAGCCTCAGAGCTAACTTCCACATCTGCCCTTCCTCTTAACCACTATTTATGTTTCAGTTTTACTTTTGGGGGACTTATTTAACAATTCCCATTCCTTGTCCCCATACGAAAAGGACCGTCCTGCCCCATCAGCCCGTGGCTTCAGGCGAACAGCAGCAGCCCCGAGGCTGTCATATGAAAGCCTGAGGAGAGCTGTAGCATTTATAACGGCACAGCACACAGTGGGTGCTGCAAATTCTGTATTTATTATCAGTATTAACTCATTTCCTAGAACATGGAGATGAGTTACTGCGTGTTTGGCCAGTCTGTTCCTTCCTGAGAGCAGTGTCTCTCATCTTCAGAGATCGTTCATCTCGGGTGTTCCTTCTCAATTTGGTAAAGGACCGCCATGCACGATTGCTTCATCCTTCCTTTACATTCTTTCCAGTTTTTTATCTTCACTCGCTGACAGTCAGTCTTGTTCTCTGGGCTACTCTTAGTAATTTCTAATATGTCATAGTAGGTTGTCTCTTAGAAGTGATTTTTTGTCACCTCTTACAAAATTTTAATTATGGATTTGATAGTCATTTTACCTTGTATATATAAATATTTTTCACGTGCACACATCATTTTATAAGAACTCTTGAAGATAAAGGCCCACTGAAAGTGTTGGTGGTCTCAGCCCATTGCACTGGACGAGAACTGGCCCAGGTTGCTGGAAACAAGTGAAGCAACCATTACAATGTGCCTTGTGTTATCTTGTAAAGTAGCCAGTGAAAGTTAAGTTTCAGCGTTCAGTGCTCAGGTGTTCAGATACTGCAGCCTTCAGCTTCATGGAAAAAGGAAACGAAAAATAAAAAGCAAGTGACCAAGAGCAATCAGGGCAGGGAGACCTAATCAAACAGGTTCCTCAGTTTCTAATTCAGTCTCTCCCACAGAGAGATGGAACTTTACAAAGCCGATCCATAGCTCTGTCCCACCGGACGTTGGGTCCGCAGCCCTGTGGCCATCCTACCTCCCCACAAATCCTTTTTTTTTTAATCCCTGGTTCATCCTGTCTGCTGCCCCCTCATCCTGAGTCCTCATCGCTCTGCACACCCCGCTGTGATCCCCACGTCTGCTCTTCTGAGCACACTCATGCCCACACCACCCCCCCCCCGGCATGTCCTGCCTGTTCCTGCTGGTTCCCTCTGCCTTGCTTAAAATGTGCCAGTTTTTCAAAGCCTAGTTGAAGTTTTCTTCCAATTTCTTTGCTCTTCTCTAAACCTCTATTGTGTGTTTAAACAATACCATCTAAGAGAGCAAGAAGAACAGAAGCATGACTGATATTCTAGCTTGTATATTACAAATGCAGTCTTTCCTTTGGGGCTTTTAAGATGATCTCAGAAGATCTCAATTATCTAGGAAGAAACTGATAAGGAAAACTGAGTTTTTATTTTTTGCGGGGGTGGTAGGGAGGTATGTGTTAAGAACAAACTGTGTAAGTTGTTTTTTATTTTTATACGTTTTTATACAGGGTTTTGTTATATTGCCCAGGCTGGCCTGAAATTCCTGGGCTCAGGTGAACCTCCCACCTCAGCCTCCCAGTTAGCTGGGATTACAGGCAAGAGCCACAGGCTAGGGCAGTGGCTTTCAGACTTTTCCTCAACCACAATAAGAAATATCTTCTAAACAATGTTAACAGAAAAACCAAACTCTGTAACGTATTTTAAAGAAGTTGATTCTGAGCTGATATGGGTGACTGCAGGCCAGGAAACCAACCCACTCTCAAGGAGTCCTGAGAAAGTGCACCCCGGGCGCTCGGATTACGGTTTGGTTTTATACTTTTTAAGCCGGGGGGAGTTATAGGCAAAGACATCAATCAGTACATGGAAGTTACACATTGGTCTGGCCAGAAAGGCGTGAAACTTGAAGTGGGGGCTTACAGATTCTAGGTGGATTCAGAGATTCTTTATTTGCAGTTGGTTGAAGGAGTAGGGCTGTAAGTGCTGGAGTCAGCAGAAGGGAATTCTAAGTTGAGGATGCTGTGTAGCAAGACTGATGGCCTGCGGCGTGGCTGTCTCTTGCCGGGTATGGCCTTAGGTCTTGTTTGTAATTTGGTTTCTTACTGCCTCAGACGGTGTGGTCAGCCTTACCACCTCTTTTAACAGGAATAGTGGTCGCTTGAGCTTAAACTCCAGCAAGGAGTGGGCATAATGAGGGGCATCTCACCTTTCTTCCCATTGTGGCTGGAAATTCCATTGTTAAGGTTTTCCTAGGGCCTCCTTGGCCAAGAGGGGTTCGTTCTGTTGCTGGGGCCTTAGGATTTTTTTTTTTTTCTGAGACGGAGTCTTGCTCAGCCGCCCAGGCTGGAGTGCAGTGGCGCGATCTTCTCTCACTGCAACCATCGTCTCCTGGGTTCAAGCGATTCTCCCGTCTCAACCTCTTGAGTAGCTGGGATTACAGGCACCTGCCACCATGCCCAGCTAATTTTTATATTTTTTAGTAGAGACAGGCTTTCCCCATGTTGGCCAGGCAGGTCTTGAACTCCCAATCTCAGGTGATCTGCCCACCTTGGCCTCCCAAAGTGCTGGGATTACAGGTGTGAGCCACCATGGCCCGGCTAGGATTTTATTTTTAGCTTATAGCAATGACCCACCACATGTATACATTTAACAGAAACATAACTTTCACAAAGCAAAATCTACTGTTACCACAGGCACCACACTGTGGTCATTTTTATTCCATTTCGTTTCCAAAGTGCTGGGCATACTACATTAATGTTATGAGTCAGTGATGGGTTGTAGATATCAGCATGTCTGCATTATCAGTAACTGCCACCTTAAACGTAATACCAGTGACTGTGTTATCCCCTGAGCTGTAATCTTACCTCATTCAAGTTTCAAGTGTACAGGTGGGGAGCGACAGGAGATGTATACACACACACACACACACACACACACACACACACATCATAGTGAGTTATACTCATCATTTGTTACATGAATAGGCATCCTATCATGTAACTCTTGCTCAGTTATCCCATTTGGCCATAAACACTTGAAATCTGTAAACTCAGATCTCATGTTAAATAAATGAAGATTGAACTGACTGTCAGACAGTGTATTAGCAGTGGGTAGTAGTTGCCTATATGGGTCCATGCCCTGTGTGCGTATATACCTATATCAGTAGAACTCAAAGGCTGTCCTTTATAATAAAGACCACTTCATCATTTACCAAATGACCTCACAATTTGATGCTTTTTTTCTACCTTTCCAACTGAATAAACTCGTTCTGTGAGTGAAGGGAATCCTCTCGGAAATGTTAATCTACAATTTTAGGATGCCCTGCATGTTTACTGGAATCTGAAAGGTTATTGAACTAGGTTATTGAATGTCACATTACCCAGGTGTGATGGTTAATTTATGTGTCAACTTGACTGGGCTAAGGGATGCTCAGGTTATCTGGTTAAACATTATTTCTGGGTGTGTCTGTGAGGCATTTCCAGATGAGCTGAGCGTTTGCATCAGTGGACTCAGTAAAGTGAATTGTGTGTGCACACAGGCACGGTCTCACTCTCTTGCGTGGGCTTTCTCTCTCTCTGTCTCTGCCTGACTGCTTGAACTGGGACAGTGGTTTTCTGTAGATACACAGAGAGGGGTACCCATATAAATAGAAATCATTTTAAAATTACAAAATTGCTGGATACAACTTTATGCAATTAGAACTGCAAATATAATTGAATTACTTCCTGTAAAAATAGCAAACATGGAAAGAAATTTAAAGTATGAAATGACTGAAAAAAATTATATGAGCATCTCAGTTTTTACTGAAAAGATATTTAATAAAATTTAACAGCCATTCTTAGTAACGACAGACATTAGAACTGGAATGAAATTTCCTTGTCACAGTAAAAACTATGTGTCAAATACTAAAAACACCTTGTTTTAGAGAGTAAAATCGTAAAGAAAACTAGGTTCGTTTGTCATCACACTTGAGCCAATCCTTGCCAATAACACATGAAAACAAAATATATGTGTGTGCATGTATGTGTACATATGTTATGTATATTATATAAATCCATACATGTATATTACAATTTTATATTATATTTATATTAAAATAAGCTAAACAAGGAATGTACCACTGATAAAAAAAGTTTTTTTTTCTGATGGAATAAAAGGCCTGAATAACATGATAGACATTTTACACTGGAATGAGTAAAAATGTCCACTTAGCTTATATAAATTTAATGTAGTTTCTAACTCCCAAAGGAGTAGTATAGGCTGTGCATTTGGGATTTTACAGGTTAACTCTGAAGTTTATCTAAGGAAGTATGAAGAGCTAATAATTTTTTTAAAAGACAGATTGATGAGCTAGAACAGCCTTGTTAGATATCAAAATATATAAATTTGGCAACTAAGATTCTTGGGGAATAATAGACAAACAGTGAAACAGTATTAAGTCACACATCTCAGCATACAGGACATTTTAGTGTAGTAAAGAAGGTATTTCAGACCACTGGAGAAAAAAATTATTCGAGAAAAATCAGTTGGGAAATTGAGTTCATTCATGTGAAGAGGGATTAAAGAACACTGCTTTATACCTTACTGCCAAAAACATTCCACATGGATTACATTCTTAAATACATTTTAATGGATACATGGAATTAATAGAGTCAAATAGCTTCGTGGGTGCCTGCTCTCTGCCTGTGCTTTGTTAGTCAGGGGAGACATGGAGGGAACAGACAAAACACCACGATCCTAACAGAACGTGTGCAGTTCAGAGAGCTGGGAGGGAGCCTGGACCTGATTCAGCTCTGATGCAAACGGTACGTTGCGCGATTGCCACAGTGGCTTTTACAACGTTCTGAAGGCAAGGCTATAGAAAAACATTGCAAGGGCCGGGCGTGGCGGCTCCTCACGCCTGTAATCCCAGCACTCTGGGAGGCTGAGGCAGGCAGATCACCTGAGGTTGGGAGTTTAAGACCAGCCCGACCAACATGGAGAAACCCCTTCTCTACTGGAAATACAGTATTAGCCGGGTGTGGTGGTGCACGCCTGTAATCCCAGCTACTCAGGAGGCTGAGGCAGGAGAATCGCTTGCACCCGGGAGGCAGAGGTTGCAGTGAGCCAAGATCGCACCATTGCATTCCAGCATGGGCGACAAGAGTGAAACTCCATCCAAAAAAAAAAGAAAAACATTGCAGGAACACACTAGGTGGTAATTTGTCCTGGTTGACAAGGCAAAATGATCATCTTGATTTACATGTTTAGTACCAGTGGAGAATTTCCTCGTATATATTATATATTCATGTTTAGGGGTTGCATCCATTTTATTGTTCTTTTTTAAAGATGTAATCATATGAGTAGAATATTTGACAGCTCAAAACTGGAAGAGCTTAATAATAAATGTGAGACAAATAATACACAGACCCTATCATAAAGAAATTCATCATCATCTGCAGAACAGTCTTTTTATCTAGAATAATAGTATACTATTATCAAGTTTATCTGGTTTAATCTGGGTGTAACATGTGAAAATGTCATTTTTCCAATGATAGAAACATAATTTTATTATTTTCACCAAGAAACAAACATATGTTTCAGTAAAAAAAAAAAAAAAAAAGAATTGAACTGCTTTCAAGTACCTATAAAAATTTTAACATAAGATTATAAGTAAAATGAGGCTTTTTAAGCTTCTAGAAATCACAGATTAAGATATTTAAAATAAAAATATAACTGTTGGTCTCAGGTTCTCAACTCAGTCTTCATTTTCTCATTACATTTGTTCCTTTATGTTTCCAAAAGTTCTTCAGAACTAAAAATGTGAACTAAATAAAGACCAGCTTCAGGGCTTCTCAGTCTTCTGGACTCTGCTGAACTAAACCTGGGGCTTCAACGAAGTCAGTGCCAACTTTTTAAACTCATCCCACCAAGTTAGAGGGAAAAACAAAACACCACGTACCATCAGAATCATTTCAGAAAAGAAAGATCATTTGAACACCAGAAAAGAAAAAAATACCTGACCGCACACTAAAGGATATTCCTTTCACACTGCAGACATTTGGCCTTATAAATGTTTCACTCCCTTGAATTTATTCTTTCTTGGCTGGCAGATATGTGAAAACTTGTTTGCTATACTTGGGAACCATTGGTTTCGATCGAAGATAAGTTGCCTTTAGGGAAAGAGAAGTCTAATCAATAGAGAGAAGGGCAAGGAGGGATAATAGTTTGATATTTTTAGACATAGCTGATTAGGAAGTGTTTGTTTCCCTTATATGTTTTAGGATCTCACCAAGAGGGATACGTTTTTAATACTCAGGATGAGATTAGCCCAAGCCATTCTGTTTTTATAAATTAATCTATTTTGCTTGTCGAACTTTGCTCCTACATTTTTACTCCTCTACTGCAGAGAGAGGTAGTGAAGTGTTTTCTTCAGTTTTCCTGCACCTTTTGGGTGTTGACGAGTGAAACACAGGGACCCTCTTTCTGTAAGAGGTACACTTACATACACTGCAGGTTTCTTTTCACAACTCTAAGATGTCATTGACACATTCCTAACAAAACCCAGCCACAGCACTGATGTTGTGCTACAATGTAGGTCCTTTCAGCTATGTTGAAGTCTTGTGGTAAGAACTGAAAAGGTCAGATGTTGAGTTTTGTACCCTTAGGTAAGTGTCAGAGAATAAAAATTCACTCAGAAATGCCTTTGTCAGAGAGGGTGTTTGAGTTGTCTGGGGATGATACAGTAGTCCTCGTACACTTATTCATTCAGGTTTTGAGGAACGCAGATCAAAGAGGCCTGGAAAGGTCACTCGAGCTGTTCTGCTAATACCTAGCACCGTGTGTACAGAAAGTCCACAGTGTTGCCCAGAATGCAGCGGCCGGGCCTGACTGCCTTTGATCCTTATCTGGAAACTCTGCTAGCATATGTCATATGATTGAGGTAGGGGCTTTTATTGCTGCAATTAAAACTTCTCAAGTGCATTATATTATCTCCACCCCAGCTAAAAGTCCCGGACATTGTTTAGAAAGTGGGGTGAGTGATTTGTCAGATGCTGGGGCAGCTTTAGGGGCTGCTGGCTCCCACACCCTCCAGCACAAGATTTCTCTGACTTTTTTCATTTACATCTCACCAAACAGCATAATGGTCTTAAAGTTTGCTTAGTCCTTTGACTTCCTTTATCACATAGAGATGGCAAACATTCTGTTGCTAACTTGAAGTGGCTCCAAGCAGCAGGACTGGAAGGATATTAAACCAGTAAAAGCTTATCAACTGATTCATTGATATGCTGTAAATTCCAGGCTTTTCATTTTGCTTTTGAGGGCAGCCATAAGTCAACACATTAGTAAGCAATTTGCTGACATCAAGATGGATCACTTAAAAAGCCCTCCTGGGTAGACAGAGTTCACCTGGGTGCTTTTGTTAGTATATTTTTAAAAAATGTTTAGCCAGCTTGTTACTTGTAAATGACCAGTAGTTGTTTTACATATCAGTAACTCAAACTCTTAGTTTATCAAGTATCTGAAATGTGAGGCTTAAAAGGAAAAATACATTAAGACATTCATTCTTTGTAAAATTGAAAATGTTCAGGTATTTTGTCTGTTTCTGTAGAATTCATAATATCAACCATTTGTTTAAAACCTAGAAATCAGTTGTCATTTGTTTTTGACAGTTCTTGCCCTTTCAGTCACCAAGGTCATCTAACCCACATGAAAAGTGAGGGAGTAAATAAAGGAATAAAGAACGTTGCACACAGAAGAATTTGACAATTAAAAATATTTAACAGTAGCTAACCACAGAATATTACTTTGAATTAACTATAGCAGTTAATAAATGTTGACTTTTACAAGTACCACCCTTGCTAACTTTTGAATACTCAAAGCTATGAGAATATTCATCCCAGTTCACTTTTTAAATTTGTCATAAATGCCTATGAAAGGACTTTCAGTATATTTATTAGTAAGCTAATGTCAATGTTATGATTATAAGCTAAAGTTGATGTTTTACTGAATTTTGACACTGGAAGTAACTTGAAAATCATTTTAGGTAGGCAGTGTTTTTTCTCAGTTCCCCCAAAAAGGATTTCTGCTGCACTCCTTTGGAATATGTACATTTGAGGCATATATTTGCTCTCATTTCTCATCTGTTGCAAACCTACAGTCAAAATTTCTTGAATGCTAAGGGCCTTACAAAGATGAATTGGTGCTTCCCTGAATCTAAGGCGCTCATTCAAGGAGATAAGCAATGCACACAGGAAAAAGCTAACACTGGGCAGCTGACGTGTGTGGAATGAAAGGAGCAGCAGTGCCCTGTGAGAGCTCAGAGGAGAGAGGTCACCTCCAGCCCAGGTACCTGGACACATGGATCCCACTGGCCATTCATGTGCAGTCAAGGAAACAGAAATATCTAACAGTGATTTCACTGAACTGAGTCAACAAGTTTGGCCAGACCATAAGATTCACACAGGAAAGGAAGGAACAAGAAGGAAGGAGGGTGGCCTGTGGGGAGTGACCTGGGAGAGCGTTCCCAGAGGACAGAGGCTGTCGAGGGAGGTGGGTGGGGCTGGGCTCCAGTGACTTGCCCTTGTGGGTCTTGCCCCCTGCATTGTCCCTCTGCCTGTGTCCTCACTCCTTCCTTCCCAGGTCCCTGTCCCACCGGCTGCGTCGGCCCAGGGCTGACTTCCCAAGAAGCCCGGCGATTCCTCCCTCCCTCCCTCCCTCCTCCGTGTCTCCCCAGTCCGGTGCCACAGCAGCACGCATTCCATCGCATTCCATCGTCAGCGGGGCTTTTCTTGCTACACGGGAGCTCTTTGTTAAATGAACCAGTGTTTGTCCTCCAGACCATCGGGCTAGCACAGTGCCTGTTCCATGGCAGCTCAGCACTTCCCCAACTCTTTTCACCCCAGCCCCTTTAGAAATTGTTGTCATTCACCGTGCGGATCCTGTAAGTGGTAAATTTAAGTTAAAAATATTTACTTTAGATTGATTAAAATGCATATTAATAGTCTTTAACCACCATTACATATAAAGGGAATTGTTTTTCTCATTGAGGAAATGCTTTAATTCCTCTTAAATTAAGGAAAAAAAAGTATTGTTAATAAGTGTAAAAATGGTATTTGGTTACGTAGGGTGAGTGAATATTAAAATATAAATTCAACTTAACTGTATTAAAAGTCTGTGTGACCTGCTTTCATGGACCAGCACTTGGAGTTGTGTACTTTGCGAGCCTTCATTGTAAAGGGGGTGCTGACCAGCACCTCTGGGGCCCAGGTGTGAGCACCCAGCCCGCGCGCCTGTCCAGGTGCATGTGGAGGCCTCTCGGGTGGTTCCCGGCTGCTGCGGGGCACCCTTCCTGCAGGGGGCTGCGGAGAGACAATAAATAAAATACTTTGTTCAAGAAGTAATAAGTGCCAGGAAGAAAAATACAAAGAGAGGAAGGGGAGAGAGAGTGAAGTGGGGGTGAGATGTTTGAAATAAGGTGGAAATGTCTGAGGAGATGCACCCTGAACCCAAATGGAGGGACCGTGCCGTTCCCTGGAACCTCTGTCCAGGCAGAGGGCAGCGTGGCTTGGCGTCTGGGAGGGGCAGGCTGGGAGAGTGTGAGCCGCTGGGCACAGGTGACCCTTTCAGGACCCAGACCTCTGTGAGGCCCTGAGCTGGGCGCTGAGCGGACAGGTCATTTTCAAGAGGGCGACCCGCAGCCACATGAAAACTGGAAACTGCCCTCAGAGCCCCGGGGGTGCGAGGTTAGCAGCTGGGACCCAGACCAAAGAGGGTGAAGAGGGCAGGGCTGGGGACTCCCAGGGAGAAAGGGCCATGACTCGGCCCCTCCAGCACAGGGGCTTCCTGGGAGCCTCCGCAGGGCGTGCCCGTGGAGGGGAGGCCCAGAATAACCACATGAGACGCACAGCTGGGCTGTAGCATGCGGGGCTGGGGAGCTGTGTTCCAGTTGACAGGAAGGCAGGCAGGCATGGCCTAGTGCCATGAAAATGAAAACACAGATCCCCGTTTAAAAGATAAAACATGGGGAAAGTGCCATTCACGTACTAAAAGTATAAAGCTCTATGTACTTCTGTGGCCTCTCTCTCCAGTGGCCATGTAGTGTTTTTTATTTGCTATTTAATGTTATTCTAAGAAAAAAATAAATTATAAATTTTATGATTTTCACAGTGCATCTTTACACCAGAATGTCCGTTTTAAGTGCAAATATAAGAGCATTTAATTCATACGTGGAATCACCAAAAAGTACACAGTTGGTATTTCCCACCCCTAGTGCACACACATTTCCTTCTTTCCGGACGAGCTGGATGTAAGCACGGCTGGCTCTACTGTTTTGACTTTGGCTCTTGATACACACACGTTCTAGCCAAGCCCTGCCTTCAGCTCACTGAGGAGTCAGGTCTACAAGGGTGACCCTGCGTTTCGTATCCCCTGGGAAGACGGGTCCAGGAAACTGACTTGCGTAAGAAAGGATGTGGCGCAGGGTTTCGTGTCACTGTCAGAATTCGAAGAGAAAAAGAGAACACGTGGGGCAGAGGCAAACAGCTTAAAGCAGCAAAGGCTAAGAATTTCCCAGATCTGAAGATGCAAGCCACAGATTTAAGAAGCCCAAGGAAGCCCCATATGACTGTGTTTAAGCGTCTAGTGAGCCTGTAGAACGCGCGGCGCTGAGTCATCTTGGAGGTGGCCGGGAACGAGGATCGACGACGGCAAACCCCGCAGCCCTGCAGATGTCCCAGTGGGAACGGCAGAAGGTGGGGTGACAGCTCCGTGTTTCGGAAGAGCCCTAACCGTCAGCCTAGACTTCCATATGAACCAAATGAAAATTCCATTCAAGAAGAGAGGCAACCATCAGACAAAGAGTGTGCCACCAGAATGTCTTCATTAAAGGAAATTCTAAAGGATGCATTGCATGAGGAAGGAAAATGGCCCCAGACGGGAAATCTGAGATGTCAGTGGTAAAAATGTGAGTAAATCTAATAGTCATTGATTCCACCAAACGAGAATCAGCATGTCTCAGGTTAAAAGAGAGAGAGAGAGAGAGCTTAGGACAAAAATAACATAAACCAGGAGAGGAACATTACGAAGTATGCTGAGATCCTTGTATTGGTTCAAGGGATAAAAATTCCAATGTAGACCTTAATAATGTATAAGTATGTACTTCTAGGGCAACAGCTAAAAGAATAGAAGCAGAGTTTTAACCTTCAAAATAGTAAAGAGAATAGAAAATTTTAATTGAAAAGAGCAAAATTTCAAAAAAATGGCAGGGCAGATGGAAGGCACAGAGCAGGACAGGTGTGCCGTTTGTGTGTCAGTAACAACACAAAGTGGACTGAGTGCTCCAGCAACCAGATTAGGTACGTGTTACTCAGAGGAGATGCCTGAAAACATAAGAATTGTGTGTGTGTGTGAGTGTGTATCACATATTATACGTACTATAATACACACATAAACTCTTCACAGAAGAAAGCTGATATATTGATACCTGACAAAAGAGATTTTAAAGCAAAGGTGTTTATTAGAGAGAATGGTGTCGAACACCACACCAAGCAACTGTAGCACATATTTTCTTTCAAAGTACAAAGATATCATTATAAAAACTGACCATATACTTGTCCCTGATGCAAATTTCATCACAGGTTGAGACATTTATGTTTTGTAATTTCAGCTTTTGGATTTGGGGGTGCCTGTGCAGGTTTGTTACTGGATGTATTGCAGGACGGCGATGTTTGGGGTACAGATGATCCTGTCACCCAGCTCATGAGCATAGTACCCAAAAGTTGGTTTTTCAGCCCTTGTGTCCCTCCCCAGTCATCCCAGTATCTCATGTTACCATCTTTATGTCCATGTACTTTAAGAAACTTAGGTGGTATAGAGTATGTTCCCTGACCACAGTGCAGCTGAGGCTAGAAATAAATGTTTTTTAAAAACAGAAATCTCTCACATTTGGAAATTAATAAACAGTTCTAAATAATCTATTATAATGGAAATTAGAAAAAATTTCAATTGAATAGCAAAAGTACATAACAACACTTGTGGAATGGAATATTTCATCAAAACTTGTGGAAAGGATATTTGCATCTGCCATGCTAGGTTTTCTTCTGTGGAATCAAACACCTGAGTGTGGAATTAGTTTGTGATTCTTATGTATATTAACATACCCTAAGCATTTATTTGCTTTCTTGCCATATTACACCAGTTACTATTAAGACTGGAGCACTGAGTGTGAAGGGCCACTCTTCCTGAGATTTATTTGGTATATATGCAAAATCGACAAGTCTGTTTTTTTCAACAAGCGCCTGCTATGGTCAGTGCACGTACTGAGCTCTTGAGAGGGTTTAAAGGCGGGATGTAATGACAGATGCAAAACCCTTTAAAAACCCTGGATGGTATTATCAGTGTTAAGAATAACACTCCTGGCCCCAGGGTCTGACGCTCTAATAAAGGAGATAGGACCTGTAAGCCACAGCGACTGAGGCAGGAGGAGGCATTTAGGTGACATCAGTATTGGACCTCAGAGTCTTTGTCATAAATAGGGCACTTAGGAGTCGCCCAACACAGTTGTTCAGAGCATATGAGCTCTATTTCCATGTAATGCGTTTGAAGGAAAATGTACTTTCAACAGTCCTAATGATGCTGCCTTTGGAAGTTTACCTTGAGCTGCAAGTAACTCATTCACGTAACATCAGGACAGCTGGGATTCCTCCAGGCATCGTGTAGAGAGAAAGGGACACTCGCGTATGATAGCATATATGCACACACAGGTGATACTGTAACAAATGCATAGCAACGTACGTAGGTATGTATATGTGGCCCACGCACTTACTGTGTTCCTCAAGTGGCTTCTGAAAGCTCACTCACAGCGATGCCCATGCTTGGAGTTGGGAGGTGACACCTCAGGAATGATCAATAATGCTGTGTTAAATAACTTTGCATATTTAAAAAATGTGATCGGTAACTTCTGTGACCCTGGTTCTTCAACCTGAATGGGCCTCAGAATCACCTGGAGGGCTTGGAAAACACAGATTACAGGGCTTACCCCACCCCCCACCCAGACTGCCCTCGGCAGGCCTGGGGCAAAGCCTGAAGCTCTGCTTTTCTCTCAGATTCCCAGGAGCTGAGGCTGCGGGTCTGGGCCCCACTTTGAGAATAAACACCCAGATCATATTGATCATTTCACTCAATTTATCAATCATTCCAAATAGTATTTTTATGTTCAAAACTCATCTCAGAACATGCCGCACAACTTGAAACACTTCGCAAGGTCTGGATAGAATGTGACCCTTTCTCTGAGGTATAATTTTGAAGGAAGAAAAGATCTTGCTTTTCAGGCGTATGTGGAAAGTATCTCACACTTAAAAACAATTTACAGAAAACCTGAATTACAAAGCATCAATTGGAGGTAACTGTATATATTTCCAAGTAATTTTTCCTTTTACAACATATAGAGAACTCTTCTACTTTCAATAATTTATTTAGATATTATTAGATATTTGAAAGGCCAAGGAACAAAGAAAACTAAAATTAAAGCCTTAGGAAACATTACCAATTGAAGACCCTAAATTAAGATACAGCTGCTTGGCAATTATAATTACATTCAGAGTGAAAGAGAATTTGACTCATAAATAGAAAAGCAGCTTCCACCGGGCTTCCAAGTACGGCTAATCCCAAAACACAGGTGCCTGGAAGATCCTCAGCCACCCCCTTCATTCAAACCCCAACCCTTGTGGACCGCCTGCTGTGTTCACAGAATGTTCTTTACTCAAAAGGATCTCTCATCCTTAAAGCCAATACTCATTCTTCTAACATCCCAGGGACAAAGGCAGCTCGTAGTCTCCACAGCACTCGACCCTGCGCTGTCTCACGATCTTTTTGCAGAAGGGAGAGAATTGGAAGAGAACTCCATGTCCTCAAAGGCACCTTCCGAAGTCTGGGGACTTAAATACACATGACCTTCTGCCAGGTGACCTTCTGCCAGGTTGCTCCACGTTAAATTAAAAAAAGAAAAAGAACGTGAGGTCTCCGGTAGACTAGAATATTTGAAACCTGGACAATCATGGACCATCCAAAATGCATTTTCCCCATCACACATCTAAATGTGTGAGATCCCCATGGGCCCTCTTCATTTCATCCTTGTTTGGGCTTCAAGCCTGATTCCATGAAGCAGATGTAACTCCTGAATCAGGGCACTTCTAACTGCTGGACAAAGAACCCTCGAATTTCAGTGACTGAAAGCCGGAGCTTCCGTCTCAGGACAGTTCAGGTGTCCTGACTTGCAGGCAACATGCCGGCCTGTGGGGCTCGGGAACTGTCTCCCTCTGTCCTTCATCTGCCACCCCCCGGGCCTGGAGAACACCCAGAAGAGACACGAGCCACGTCCACCTGGAAGAACTATTTCACGTGGACCCACCTGGGCTTGGGGGAATGGGAGATGTCATCTCTGGGTGAGCCACAGCTCTGCCCTTGAAGGGACAAGCAAGAGGGCAGGCAGCGTGGCTGACAGTCACCATTGGCACAGCCTTTCACACACCTTACTCTCCTTTGCTTTACATTCGTCTTCACGCTTCCTGAAAAGGAGCTGCTGGTGTGGCCCTGAATGAGCTACCTCTCCGAGCCTCAGATGACACCAGTGACCGCTCTGCAATGACTCAGACCTTTATAGTGTAGGATGGCTTGAACCTGGGAGGCCGATGGTGAGTAAGCACTGATGGCCCCACGCACTCCATTCTGGGTGACAGAGCAAGATGCTGTCTCCACCAAACCAAACAAAAATACCAGAAAACCAAAACACTGTATTCAATTAATAAACGTTGAAGTGATAATATTTTGGATATGTTGGGTCAAATACAATATTAAAATTAATTTCGCCTTTTAAAAAACTTAATGTGACTGCCAGAAATTTTAAAATTACATATGTAGCTCACAGTACGTTTCCGTGGGACAGAGCTGATCCTGCAAAATTCAAATTTTTCTCTCAACTTTTAATTTCAAATGTGTTCCTGCTAATGGTCAAAGCTCACAACCAAGAAAACAGCAGGGGAGGGAAACAATATACCCTTTTCCCCTACCCTCCTACATTCTTTAGCTGGAGCCCTGTAAATTAGACAAAAAGCTTAACAAAAGAAAATTACACAGATTTACTTAATAAGTCCATTTGATATGGAAGCCTTCCTAAGGCAGTGGAGACCTGAAGAGACAGTGAGGCCTGAGCGCTTTCTATGCGAGGCTGGACTGAGGACGCAGAGGACGCGGAGGCCGTGGGGAAGCGTGCAAGGGGAGTGAGCTGAGGGTGGTGGGTGGGAACCACGGCAGGGCCTGTGTGTGCTCAGCCTACTCCCGGCTCCCTCTGTCTTTGGAGACGAGGGGGCCTCTCACAGGAGGGTCCTGTGACCCACTTCAGGGGTGGGGAGAGGTCAGACGGTCCCTCCTGCAGCTGTCATTTCTCAAATTCCTTTGGGAAGGAATGTTTTTTCCTTAAAATATTCAGTGTGCCAAGGTGCCCTATTTTGGGGTAGTGTAGTCTGAACCCCATTAGATAGGGGTTCTTGTGGTCATCTGTCCAGATAGATTATCTGGATTTATAGTTAAGTAAGTTAAGTAAGATAGACATATATCTATTTCCCTAAAAAGTATTCTTTGAAGACAGAGATGAGGAAGGTTACCAAAATAGATGGTCAGGCTCAAGAGCGTTTCCCTGCGACCTGCACCAAGCTCGGGTGTGAGCCTGACCCTCCCTCTGTCCTCCCCAGTTCACAGAAATCAGCCACCGAATCCTGTGCTCATACAACACCAACATCGAAGAGCTCTTTGCAGAGATCGATCGGTGCTTGGCCATAAACCGAAGCGTTCTTCAGCAGTTCGAAGAAAAATACGGCCATGAGATCACAGAAGAGGAATGGGAGAAAATCCAAGTACAGGTGGGCTTGGCTGGCGGCCTGGCAACCAGCGGACTCAGCTGCAGCTGGGGAGGCTGTGGGGAGCGGCTGGTGGCGGGAGGTCGAGGACTCACTTTGGGGAGCCTGGGAGCGTCGGGCCCCAGGGTAACCTCTGCCGTAGCTGCCCCTGCACCCATGGTAGGACCTTCGTCGTGGCCTTTAGGGTGACGGCAAAGGACGCTTTGGTTTGAAATTCTGGAAGTTCCTGTTGTATGATGCCGTTTTGTGAACCGTGAAAACACCGAAGGGAACAGATCGCCTTCCCAGGTTTCCTGAACGTTCCAGCCTGAAAACGACCATGAGATGACTCAAGCCAAGGCGGGGAAAACTTACTTTAAAAACCATAAAATTAGGAAATTTGGGAACGTTTAGCAGTTAGTCAAGTGTTTTGAAAAACAGTCCTCTTGATTGCTTACTTAAAAGGAAATATTAATGTTCAGCATTTTAGAAAGTATTTTTGTTTCAAAATTGCTTGTCACAGGTAGGTTACTAACCCTTTCCACAGTTCCCAGGAGTAACAGAGTATATATATATATAATCCATGTGATTTTAACACAGAATGAAACTTCCGCATGTTTAGAAGACCCACGTCTCGGGGCACATGATGCTCATTTCAGTTTAAGTCACTTTCTGCTGTGATGAAACTAACCTGCGTGGCCTCCTCCTGTCCCGTGTGCCGCAGGCTCTGCGCCGGGAGACCCACGAGTGCTCCATCTGCCTGGCGCCTCTCTCCCCTGCTGGCGGTCAGCGCATGGGGGCGGGCCAGCGTTCCCGAGAGACGGCCCTCCTGTCCTGCTCACACGTGTTCCACCATGCATGTCTGCTCGCACTGGAGGAGTTCTCCGTGGGAGACAGGCCTCCTTTCCATGCCTGTCCTCTCTGCCGCTCCTGCTACCAGAAGAAGATTCTTGAAAGTTAGGTAATTCTGAGGAACAAAGTTTACCATCATTTTGGATGAACTGCATGAGTTCTGGGTTAAGTACTACAATGCAATCTGTTTCCCAGGGAAATAAGCTATTGGTAGTTGTAGGAAATCTAAGTATATTTTAAAAGATGACAGCACATCTAATTTTAGTCTTTTGTCTCTAAAAAGTAAATTTCAAATTTATGAGTTGAATCACTTGAAATATGAATGGCAAAAAATGAGAGCTTGCTTGCTTTTAAAAATGGACCTTAAGAGACAGCTAGTGTCTGACCGACACTCCTTACAGTAAGTTCCAAATGTAAAACACTCCTTAAGTTCCAAGTGTAAAACACTCCTTAAGTTCCAAATGTTTTCCACTAAGACTTTGTCTTGAAGCCTTTGCCATTCCTAATATTCCTTTTGTAATAATTGCTGTATTTGTCATAAAATATGAAAATATTCAGTTGTATTCAACATAAAAAAATGCAAAGTTTAATGTCTTAGAGCAATAAAGACTGTTTTAGTTCATACATTAAAAAAATGCGAACCTTTTTGGATAAGAATTGTTTTTGTCACTGGTTTACTATTACTGGAAGCTTGGTTATTTACAGTAACCAGTTACAGTCTTATCAGTTAGGTTAACCCTAGCCAAGTAACAGATAAAGCCCCAAATCTCAGTGGCTCGCTGAAGACACATGATTTCTGAGGTGTCCAACCCATGTCAGCCGTGGGGTGAGGCTGGGTGAGGGTCGGCCACATGTGACCCTGGCTCCCTTTTGTCTTGTGACACAGTCTCCTTTGCCCCAGAGTCCCCAGTGAATCCTCCCACCGCTGGTGGAGGGGCAGGAGGACATTGTTCCAGGCCACACTTGGAAGTGGCGCTCATCACTCCAGCCACAGGTAACTACAAGGGGCAAGGAAAGGGCAGGGTGTGGGCCTAAGGGGAAGAAGCCAAGTGGGTGTACACATGGCACACGCTCAGAATAACCCAGCGTCTAAGGTGAGAAGTACCAACATTTCTATTTTTATCTCATTCCTTAGAAAAAATACTCTCATGTGTTTTGTGATGTACACATTACATAGCTACATATGTATCAGTTATGAATAAATATGCATGTATTGTGGTGTGCTCAAACATTTTTTAATGATGTATACCATCAAAAAATTTGGAGACTAATTTGGAGAATGCTTTAAACAATGAGTAAGCACTTTTATTGTAAGAGAGCAGAGGGAAACTGAATCACAGAACCTCAATTTTCTGTAAGCTGACATTTCTCTCCCTATACTGTGACAGGCAAAGCACTGGCATGTGTCAAAGGCCGGGGCAGTCCGATTCTGCTGCCCCAAACTTTGGATCTAGAGGGAGGGATAGTCCCGGAGATACACGGATCATTCAGTGATGGGAAGAGCCCAGGAAAGGCTGTGCCTAGGGCTGTGCCCAACACTTCTTCCGGGGCTTTCTCATGACATCCGTGAGCCATGCCATGCACTCCCCGTGAACGCCTTTCCTGCTTATGTTGGCAGAGTCCATTTCTATTCTTTGCAACTAGTGCAGTACTTTACTGACGCAGGAACTAGTGTTAGTTGTAGGCAACAGATACTCAGGAAAATCGGTGGGATGAAAGGCAGGAATGGTCATCTGACTTCACTGAGGATGAGGGTCGTGAAAATCCCATGAGTGCTGAGAGTAGTCCAGGGCAGCCTGTGACAGTTAACAGAAAATCAGGTAATTTTCTTACTGAAAAGTGGCCATGGAATGGCACACCCATGGAAGGCTTGGGAGACAAGTTGCAACCACAGAACCATAAAAAGGACCCGAGTGAAGTAGCTGCTTCTCTGGACAATTTGAAGATAATGACACATTGTCAGGTCAAGTCATGAAAACAATGCAAGCTTTTACACAATTACTCCACAGCCTCATCAGGTCTCTTCTATGAAAATTGGGACACTGACCAAGAAAAAGTGGGGCCTTCAGAAACATGAGTTCATGGGACGACTCGGCGGACAGGGAGAGCCCTGTCTGCTGCCCTCATTGTGGCTTCCCGGTCAGCTACTGCAGTCCCTACGGGATGCGGCCGTTCCTCCCTTATTTTAACAGGTTGTAACCCAGTTGTCTGGAAGTCACCTTGCAAGATGAAGCCACTTCTTGTGCCTTCTCACACATCCCTTTTTGCCTTTAAATCCACTTAATTAGGAGCCTGCCATTCCACGAGCTGGGGGAAATCATTAAACCAGTATCAAGTCCAGAAAGAGAATTCTTAGAGAATTGTGGGACTGGAGGCATTTGATAAGAATAAAGGTTATAATCTAGAATGAGGATACCTGTCATCAATCTTTACCAACCAGATAATAGAACTGTAAGGTACATGACTGAAAAAGAAACTGAAAACCTAAAACAAAGAAAAAATGAGACTGCGGTTGTACTGGCCTGTATTTCCATCCAGTTCATCTGCCCACATGAGTGTGACCCCAGGCAAATGTCTGCAGCTTTCTGAGTGGCGTTCCTTATCTGTAAAATACAGGTGTGTATTTTCTGCTTTGCAAGGTGGTCCTGGGGGTGACTGTGGGGCCACAGAGCACTCGACCCTCCACACCACACCCCAGGCCCCTCTCACCACCCCTGCTTCCAAGTCTTTGATGAGATTCCACAGTAAAGACTAAAAAGAAAAGAAAAAGTAAATCACTCTTCAGACTGAAGGAAAGCTAGGCTAGAGAGGTGGCGAGGAGGAAGTGAGCAGGAGGAGATGGACGACGCTCCACTTGTCACTTAGTTCTCTGATTCTACTGTGAAGTCCACACAGAAAAACTGTGGATGACTTCAAGATGCTGTAAAAGAAAAGCTGCAGAATCACTATAACTAGCTACAGCAGTAACAAATGTGCTTGGTTCTGAAGTGTCAGTGTTTGTAAGTAGCATCGTTCATCCAATAACAGCTTTTCAAAGGGAAAGGAAAGCAAAAGAGAAAATATTAGAACAGCCACAAAACGGTTTTAGTAAGTGATAAAACCTCAGTTCTCAGATCCATAGCCCACAGGTGACTCTCCATCTCCTCATGCTCAGACATGATAGATTCTCCTACATCACTCTGGTCCTCTACAGCCACTCACATCATCAGGGCCGCCCTGCTGTTCTTAATCCAGGCTCATGAACTTGACTGCTGTAGCACTTTTAGAAGTAACAGCAGAACACCATATCCAAGAATAATGAGGTTTTGTCTGAAGTTCCTATTTGATTATAGTTAACCTTGGAAAAAAAGTTTCCGAATTAAAGAACACAGAATTGGAAGTTGAATAACTTCTCTTGAAAAGCTAAGTTTATTGCCTAATATTCCTTCAAGACATATGGCTCAATCACCAAGTTTTGAAATTTTGTCTATTTGTTAGTTTTAGGAACTTCTATTTTCTACAATGCAACAGGTAATTTGCATACACACTACTTTTGCTTCAGTGATATTTGCAGCAATAATTTTTACCTAAACAATATTCAAAAACCAAAAAAACAAAAAATACTCCAAAAAGGTCTTTGTATTATTTCTTCTTTCAAACCACAATCCAAAGGGATGCTTTTCAAACTGAAGTTTGCCATCTATTAGGAGGCCGCAGATAACTTAGTGTCTGTCTAGTATTTTTAAAAATAACTAAAACAGAAGGTGCCAGCATGCATACTTAGGAAAAATGGGTACTGTCTTGTTACATTTTTGCTTATATGTATCTGAGAGAGAGAGAGAGAGAGAGAGAGAGTGTATGTGTGTGATGGGTTATCTCTTACTGTGGTCAAAGAGTTGAAAGCCACTGACGAGTAGGTCTCTGTCTGCCAGTAAATTAACCAGATGCTAACAGCATTTATTCTTCCAAGAACTCTGGGATAAGCTGCCCAGACCACAAGTAGGTGCTGTTCAGTCCTTTTATGGAAAAAATTAGAGAAATCAAACAAGTCTAAATAATTCAAGTAATTAAATGAAATACGTGCTATCAATTATTGATGCTACATTTTGGGTTATAAGAAATTGATCTACCAATAACTGCACAACAGAGAAAGAAAATATCCATTTCTTCCTTAATTCAGCATTCATCAGAATTATGACTGCCCTGTATAAAACTGAAATGGAATTAGCCTACAAATTCCCTTAAGTTTTAGCCATGATGGTATTTAAGATGGAAAAAACAAAAGTATAAGCCCCACATATAAATGCTTATAAACCAAATATGAAATCACTTTTTGTAAAACTTTAATTTCTAAGACATTTTAAAGTCACACTAAAAGTATCTCATCGAAACAAGAGTAACAATGTGTAAACAAAACAATCTGTAAACAAAAATGTTTACTAGTTTACTAGTGTGTCCAAACGTTACTTTTAAAAGTTAACATTATACCAGTTTTTTCAAGTTTAAAAAGTAGGTGCTGCATCTATGTTCACATTTTTTAAAAAACCTATAATAATTCTGCCTCTGGCCGGGCACGGTGGCTCAAGCCTGTAATCCCAGCACTTTGGGAGGCCGAGACGGGCAGATCACGAGGTCAGGAGATCGAGACCATCCTGGCTAACATGGTGAAACCCCGTCTCTACTAAAAAATACAAAAAAAACTAGCCGGGCGAGGTGGCAGGCGCCTGTAGTCCCAGCTACTCGGGAGGCTGAGGCAGGAGAATGGTGTGAACCCGGGAGGCGGAGCTTGCAGTGAGCTGAGATCCGGCCACTGCACTCCAGCCTGGGCGACAGAGCAAGACTCTGCCTCAAAAAAAAAAAAAAATCTGCCTTTGTGCATTAAGTAACGTGCTACCAACAAAACAAGCACATAAGAGCCTGTACATGATGAAAACCTGTGTCCCTGGCAGACGAGGTCATCGCTGAGGCTGCAGGGAGAGCCACGGGCACCCAGCAAAGTGTGGGAAGGCTGCATTGCCGCTGAGAGCAGGTACACATGAGCCTTTAATGCATGTGCAAGCAAAACGCCAGAGGCTCCATCCATCCCTACTAACCAGCACCTTAGTGCAGCAATTTAAGGAACTAACATTAGTGTATGTGTGTGTACAATTTTCATGTAAAGTCTCATACTTAGAGCTCTATTTTTACAGAGAATGTACATAAAGCTACGTAAATAGCAAATCTAAGAAGTATCTTGGAAAATCAGTAAAAATTAATACAAATGTTATAATCTGAAAACGTGTAATTGTAAAATAATTTATTTAAGTATCGCAGAACCAATGAATACGAATCTGCAAAGTTTCCCCAAGAAACTCTGAAACCATAGTGCCTAATGCACTTTAAAATTGATACTAAAGGAGAGAGAAGAAAAGGACTGTTTGATTTGATACAGTCACCGGTGCGTCCCCATCCAGTCAGAAACAACACTGTAGCTCCAGAATTGACCCGATGACGAGCATCTGCAGCTCTGCCTTCCAGGGTCTATCTCCTTTCACTGGCGCACAGGAACTGCAGTAAAATGAAGACCCCCAGAGCGACTGTCCTTACCAGGACTCAGAACGTTTGGCCTCTGTATTCTGGCATCCATTTCTGGAGTCTGTCATATGAAGCAGCCTCCAACCGAGGTCCAGTGGAAGCTCCTGCATTTGGAGTCGGTCTCTGGAGAGGCAGAGCTTGGGCATGTGCTCTGGAAGAGGCTCGAGGAACTGTGATTATGCAGCAGCCCAGGGCTGTAACAATCTGTGTTTGTTCTCAAGGCTGAGTCCAGAGGTTCGAAGCCGTCCTTCCACCCCATGCACATTCTTTGTTTCAACAGCAGTGACGATGCCTCCAGGAAGTGCACTGTACTCTGGGCTTACAAATCCAAAACTGGCTTAAATCCTTGGATGGAGAGAAACTTCCAAATGAACAAAAAGTTGAGCTAAACATTGCAAAGTTTATCACTTAAAATTTTTCAGACATTTTACAAGTATCTAGGAACTCTTTGGATGTGCCCTGAAAGTGGTGTAAGCGAAAAATGACATTACTCTACTCCTGAGTTTCTTTCCGTTCTTCCCTTGACTTAGTCTGCTCAAAGTACGGATTCCAAGTTTCATGAAAAATGAAACCTTGCTATTAATACTTCAATAGGCATAACAATGAAATTGGAAAAGAGCTGAATTTTATTAACTTTTTAGGTATGTCGATTTTATGCTGAGAAATTCACCAGTACCATACTGGTGGTATTTACTGAAGGTTGTTTAGAATCACAAAATGAATGTTCTTTTATTTTAAAACCAAGCTGCATTTTAGAAAGATGTGAAGCGCAGAAGGAAATGCAGAGGTATAAATAAGGGGGAAGTATACTCAACGAAGGTTATAAATATACAGAATAAAGTTTCTCATTATTTTGGTTTAAGTGGAAATTTCTGATGTCAAATAGACACAGCCTGTTTTTCATAAATTTCTCCCAGAAAACCTTTAAATTTAACAATTTGAAAAAAATGTTTTACTTTCGTCTGAACACAGACAATCTATTTTCATACACATAGTGCATGTGAACATATTTATATAGTAGATTGCATAACTACGAATTGTGTACAAATGGACCCATCTCGTATTTTTGCACGCACAGTTTCCGGTATTCTATCCTAGTGGATGGTTAACACAGAGTACAATTTCATAGATTTTATTCAGTAGACTTAAAGCCAAGAAACCATCCCAGTAATTATTTACAATTGAATAACTGAATGATTATCAGATCGTGTTATACTGCAAAACTGTTCTTACACCATGAATGGTGATGCTGTGAACTTTGGATGTTAAACTGGTAAAAGTTGGAGGCTTCAAATGGCATATGCAAAAGTAACCAAAGCCTGAGGACTATGAGGAAAGGAGGAGTTCCACCACTCGCCATTTATAGTTTTCATAAGCATTACAGAAGCACGGGGAATTAAGTGATCTTTGAAAAAAATGCTTTAAAAAACTGCGTATACATATAGCCTATAAGGCAAAAATCCAAGTTACAAGTGTATTAAACACTGGCAACTATGTTATCAGAGGTAATACTGAATTATATACATAAACTGTCATTAAACTGTGATTACGTGATACTTCCTACCATAGCTTATTAGACTGTACAACAGAAGATATTCCTGTGGCTCTCTAAGGCTCCAGGTTTAAAAGAATTTAGTATTTTCCTCTTGGCTCAAAGTCTAATCAGTATCATTCTGTAACATAAATCAGAAACTATGCTTTTTGCTTTTAGGGAAGTAAGAAACATAACTGCAACCATTACAGCTCCAACACACACTGCAATGATGGTATCTACAAACAGTTCCTATTGCATTTGAAAAATGCATTTTCTGAAGAAGCTTCACTTAGTACCAAGGATGCTTTCAGGTTGGCTTCTACATTCTGAATAAAGTATATAATGGGATTTAAGTAAATCTTTAGAAGTCCCAGAGTTTGCCTTTTCTAACATTTTCATATCAGGTGAAAACAATTTTTTCATATGGATGACTGTATTTACCGATATGAGAAAATGTCTACAGAAGAATGCGCTGTTCTATACGGCTCTAAGGAATCTGCATTTAACTGGAAACTACAGGGTCTATCAGAAAGTTAAATTTAAAAAAAGATCAGCCATAGCCAAGTTCTTTGTAGACTATGAAAAAAAATGGCACTGATAGGTCTAGGTTCTGAAGAGGAGCCAAGGTTGAAATGGAAATGCTTCTACATGGGACAGGAATGTCATGAGTCTGGAGTTCTCAGGTCTCTTGGTTGTAGAAGACGCCGTCTGTGCATCTCACAGTGCTTTCTGATGCCCATTTACAGAAGGCTTGGCTGTTTCTGAATCCCTTGAAGTATTTGATAAATGAAGTTTATGAAGCCCTGCAAAAAAAATTAAGAAAATGGTGAGAAATGATATACTGTTGAGTGGCTGGGAAAGGGTCAGGGTAGGGAGAAGAGATTTACAAAGCTCAGTTTTACTTGGGAAGCTGTGGGGTGCTGGCCAGATCCCCCTGAGGAACGAAAGATTTCTTCTCCCTACTGGCAACTTCCCTCTGAGGACGGCCTCAGCTGAAGACCGCTGCAGGGAGGGAAGTCCTGCCCCTTCCAGGATAGCACGTGAGGGTCCTAAGAGCCTGCCCGCTTCTCCTCAGTTCAGTGGAGCTCTGAAGGGTCATCAAAGTCACAACATCCCCGAGGGCCAGCGGAGGCTTCTAGTGTGACTGCATCATGACACAACTCCTCTCTCTGCACAGCCCCTTCCTCTTCCGTTTCCCCAACCCGGCTAACAAACCTCTTCCTGGCAAGCGGATTCCCATCTAAAGTGTGCTGCTCAGGGAACCTAACCCGAGACAGACAGGTTCCCACTTTCATTTTAAAACATTTTTCATGTTTAAAAAACACTCCCATTTCATTTAAAAGTTCCCACTTTTCATTTAAAACGCACACAGGCTGGGCATGGTGGCTCACGTCTGTCATCCCAGCACTTCAGGAGGCTGAGGTGGAAGGATCGTTTGAGCTGAGGGGTTTGAGGCAGGCCTGGGCAACAATGTGAAACCCCGTCTTCATGAAAAACACAAAAATTAGCTGGTTGCAGTGGCTCATGCCTATAACCCCAGCACTGTGGGAGGCTGAGATGGGAGAACCGCCTGAGCTCAGCAGGTTGTGGCTGCAGTGAGATGTGATCACACCACTGCACTCCGGCCTGGGTGACACAGTGAGACCCTGTCTCAAAACAATTTCAAATAAAGTAAAATAACACACACACACACATATGCAGGAAAATGTAGGGAAAGCCACACCAAAATATTAACATGTAATTAAAAAGAAAAGAATGGAAAACATTACCAAAAAAGAAAGAAATGACAAAAGAATAAATTGAACATAAATAATATCTCACTACCTAAAGGTATTTCACAGAATACAAAATTATCACTATCTTTTAAAGTTACATTTATTTCTCTCTGTATCATATAACAATTATTTACGTGATATATCTGACACCAACACTGCACAGACCAACACTGCACTCTCACAGGGAGAAGAAAACGTAAGAGCTTCTGTGGCACCGGAGCTTCAAGTACTTTAATAAAAACGAAGGACAATGACATACAGGAACACAGTCAGGTGTTGCTGAACAACAGGAATACACTCTGAGACATGGGTTGTCAACTGGTCACGTGATACCATCACAGAGTATATCTACACACACCCAGGGGGCACAGCCCACAACATACCTAGGCTGTAGGGTATGGCCTATTGCTCCTAAGTTACAAACCAGACAGCAAACCTACTGAGTACTGTAGGCAACTCTGGCACAATGGTAAATATTTGTGCATCTAAAAATATCTAAACCTAGAAAAGTGACACATTGTGCCAGGACATTACAACAGCTACCAGGTCACTAGGTGACAGAAACTGCTCAGCTCCACTGTCATCTCTGTGGTCTGTCACACGGGCAAGTGGTCCGTTACTGACCAAACGATCACTATGTGGCCTATGACCATACACAGCAGCACTTCCACAGAACAGATGTTGAGAAAATACTTATCATGAACCTCAGACCTTTCTGGCATCTCAACAACTTACTTGGAAAAGACTTTTCTCCCTAAAATTTCACATGGTAACTGACCTATTAGGCAGTTTCACATCACTCATAAACTAATATCGTACTCCAAAATCTTTCTGTCACCTGCATATCTTAATGAAAGAAAAGGTAAAACTGAGCCTCTCTACGTCTGAATGGGAAGGAAAAAAATCAATCCAAGACAAAACATGGTCTGGTCCCAGGAATGACAATAGGAACCCACAGCTGTTGGAGTTGAGGAAGTGTGCTAAAATAAAGCTTGTTAGAGAAGGGACTGAGTGAAGACAGATGATCAATGCGGTATCCACCAACTAAGCTGAAATGAAGTCCCCCTTTTAGGATAGATTATTGGAGTTCACATCTAAAACGTGTGTCACGTCGGTTATGCATTCTGGGAAACTCTGATGTCCCTCTTCTGCAGACAACTCCAGAAAACATCTCGTCCATTACCACCGTCACCAGCTAAATTTTACTATGTGCTAGATATTCTCTGAGATGGGTACTATTATTATCAATGGGTGGAGTAGCAGAGGGGAAAAAAAAAACTCTACAAAAAAAGAAAGAAAAAAAAAGAAAGGGGCTAGCTACTTCACAACCAAATTACCAGTCTCAGTGAAATCCTTATTAAGATCTCAGATCATTCAAACATTACATATACTTAATAAGACTCTTTTTCTATGTATAAATTGCCCCTTAGAGCACCCCAAAGAATACTGAAAAACATTTGGGAAGAAAAGTAAATGTATCTATTAGGTAGTTTTATACAACTCTTGCTCATTCTACTCTCTCCTATGGTCAATGAACTGACATGCATATAAGGCCTTTTATATCAGGTTAAGTTATGTTTTATTACTTTAACAAAGGCTTTCTTAGCAAAATGATGTCCAGAATACCTAATTCAAAAGCTAAACTTACAACAGTCCATTTGCAACCATCTCATTTAGTGAATGGAAAGTGGAAATTTATCTGAGACCATGGCTAACTAATCTTGCTGATATTGTAACAGGCTTAAAAATTAAGTTTTAATGCTAGACATCTGATAAAAAGGACTGTTTGATTCCCACTTCAAGTTGGGCCAGCTTTATTAACCCTAAGCATTAAAAGGTATGACTTATCTGGCACGTCAGCTGAGATGAGCTGTGACTGTTTCCTGTCAGGCCAACATTTGATGAGCCGTCCCCTCCCGGGCATATGCACAGTGAAAGACACATGGCCAGCTCATCTGAAATCTTCTGTGCCTCCCAAAGGTCACCCTCTCAAACATCAAGGTTGGAAAGGCCTGGTGATGTGAGAAGCTTTATTGCTGCTCATATAGTTTAAGTTATCTGAAAACTGGACCTGAATGAATCCATCAATATGTGGCCTTTTGCAATAGCTAAAAGCCCCAATATGGAGTCATACGCATTCGAATGATGTCAGCTCAGGTGAATGAGCTAATGTCAGGAGTTTTAATAATTTTCTATAAGAAGTCACTGCCTTTCCCTTCTTCTGTCATAAAATTACAACCCCGCCCCCCAAACCAAGATCATTTACTTTGTCCTGGCATTCTTAAAGTAAAAAACTTGACATGTTTAGCACTAATGTGGAAATAAGCATAAAAAATACATTCATAGGTTATGTTTGTACCCTTTAGCTAAACCTACCAGTTTTTAACACCATTACAATACATGTGACTCTTGGAATACATAATAGTAAATCCCCTCTCTTCTATTATATCAATGCCAAGAATGCTAACATTTTCACCTTGAATTTATTATTTGGCTTACTGAAGAGACTTACGGGTTAGCCTAATACTTGTAAAATCCAAGCCTCAAAAAAGCTTTAACTAAAAGGTATTATTACCAAGGAATAAGCTTTTAACATCATATCATCCTCACCACCACCATGACCACCATCGTCATAATAAAGGGGCTAATATTTACTGAGTTCTTATGATGTGCCAGGCACTATGCTAAGGATCTTATGAGAATTATTTCAGTTGATCTTCACAAAAACCCTAAAAGGAAGACGACACTATCACTGTATTACAGATAAGGAAGCTAAGGCTTAATGAAGTAATTTTGCACAAAGTAGCAGATCAATAACTTGACCTCTAAGGTTTTACAAATCTAGGAAACTAAATAGCTGAAAATGTAATATTAACTCAAATGTCGAACTTATTATTTAGTAGAAAGAGGAAAAAATACCCATAAACCTCAGGATTACCTAGGGCCTTGAAAAGTTCTTCTCGAACTGCAGAGGTGAATTTTCGGACCAGACACAATGTTGTCACAATAGCAAAAAGCAAATTGTAGGATAATACAATATAGAAATTTCCCAGCCAATTAAACCTTCCAAAGTCGCCAAGTAGATCAAATCTAGTGATTCCTGTTAAAAATAAATAAAATAGCCCTTAATGAAATCAGGTTAAGACAGTGCTAAAAGTAAAGTACAAGTTAGACAGAATTCTATGGACTTTCTCTCTTCTGTTACGTGAGATGCTGTAATGAATAAATCCTAGTTTAAAATATGTAACTATCATCTAGTGGGACAGCCTCAAGCCAGCCCTAACCTGCTTCACATACACGCCACAGTCACTTGCAAGTGATGAGTAATGAGGTCAGAATGAATGCCCTTTGACGTCCGATGGAAGTCACGCTTACATTAAAAATCAAGCTCTCGTGCTGCTTACATGGGTAGGATGGCTGACTGCATGCTCTACTGAGACAGGAAGGCTGTAACTGATCACAGGAAGCAAGAGTCACGATGAAAAAGATGCCTGAGAACATCCTTACGCCTCCTCTGCTGCTGCCCTCTGGAGGAACTGCCCGTCCCGTCTCTTTAGTCGGGTCTCTGGGCAAATGCCATCTCCTCAGAGAGGAAACCTCTGACTCCCCTATCTAAAACAGCTGGACCTTCCATGGCCTTCTATACTAATTATGACTCTTCACAGCACACATAAACTATTTTTTTTTTCTTCTTGGCTTATCTATTGCCTGTTTTCCCCACTAGAATGCAGGTTCTGTAAGAACAGGAACTTTGTTTCACCCCTATAATCCCAGTGCCCAGAATAATGTCATACACACTTAATACGTATTACATAAATGAATACATAATTTCCTTCCATAAAAAATTGTTAATCTGAGTTTAATGCTTATAGGTTTGTAGGGTAAAAAGGCAAAGCAGGAAATACAGTAGGATGACATAATGTATGCATTGAAGTTACTTAAATTCATCTATACACATTTTTAAAAGTCTTTTTACTTAAAAATAGTTTAAATAATCATTCTATTAAATGAGCACATGGCCAGGTCCAGTATTTATTGGAAAAAATACATGAATGGTAGGATTTTTCTGACCACTGATAGATAAATAAACATCACTCAGGCATTGGTCAAGTGACAGATACTGGGAATGTCAACATTCTTCAAGGAAGAAAGGATAGAGCTACTTGGGGGCCATATACAATTTAAACTACAAAGAATGAGAAGAAATAATAACTGTCTATAAAATTGTATAAACAAAATTATGTACCTCATATTTTAAGGGTGATTTAAGGATTTTTATGGGTGATTTCAAGAATAACTTTGACTATACTCAGTTTTACATTATCAGTTGACCTATGAACTGAACTCTCATCCTCACTCCAATGCAATGGCATCATCTACCACAGATAGCCTCTACAAAAGCGGCTTAGAGAGACAACAGAAAAACCAAATATAAACATTGTCATAAAAACAGGAGACTCTAAAGGAGCTCTTCTGTAGCCACTTCTTCCCAGGACAAATGTGTTTGAAATTGAAAGGCAATAATATACCAAAATATTTTTCAAAGGTAGACAATTAATGAAAACATACAATAAAATAGCTTTTTAAAAAAGGTTAATGCAGACACCAGCCTGTCACGCATGGTTATGAGAAGATGACAACAATCTTGGCTGCAGTTTCTCAGCTATTCATATTAATAAAACTTTACTTTGTTAAAGGGAATACATATCTAATTATAAGTTTTATTTTTCAAATAAAGCACCATTTCATTTAGCCTAGGAAGTGATCTTTAAACAAGATATAATCCTACCAAAACAAGCTTCAGTGGCTGCAGCCCAGAGATCCCAGATAAGTAATTTTCTCATTAGGGCCAAAGACTCCTTTGAGAATCTGGTGAGAGCTATGAATCTTCTCAAAAGAAAAACCCACAGACACAGACACCCAAATTTTACACAGCACGAAGCTCACTGACGGGGGAAACGGGAGATCCCAGAATCAAACCCTTGTCCAGATGCTCTACATGAGTCTTAACTGCTCTTGAAATTTTTTTGATCATATACTACCATTAGTAAAAACAAAATTTGACCATCTATACCCCGTATATGTGTATTTAATTATTTATAAGCTACATATATACTATTCAATGACATATACAGACAAAACAAAGACTTTAAAAATCATAACAATAAATATAAATACAAATTCTAATAGTTTCTTCACATAGTCCAACGACTTACTTTATGAATGCATAGAAATGCACAAACTCCACTTTGGACACCACTGTAGATGCTCTGTGGTAGGTAATCCAACCCCCCCCCCGGACACGGCCTGTGTCCTATGTTGTGACAGCACTACCACATAATGAGAAGTCAAGAAGCTGAATGCACCATCATGGTAAGAATGGAAGGTATGTTTTGAAAAACGGGAAAGTGCTTCACTAGAACTTCTTAGTGGATTCAACTTGGTATCTTGAGACTCAGGGTCGAGACCTAATACGGAACATCTAGGCAAAGAACAGCCTCTATCATCAGATGTTTTGGTTTCCAGGCTATTTCAGGTTGACTTCATAAACAGAAACCCAGGAGCCTGTTGCTATAGTGCGCCGAATAACTAGATAAATATTACCTCAAAAAACTAGTTCCAAGACATCATCGTGTTGAATATTTTTAAAAATCTGATAGACTGACTAACAGATCACTCTGACCAACACATAGTTCTTCAATTCTGAAAATTTTCTATAAAGACTGGACCACAAGAAACTTTAAAAAAGAACTTATCTAAAATTCTGCCTGAGAGGTTTCTGGCATGGCAATAGATTATAAAATGTACTTTTAAAATTAAAAGCACCAGGCGCGGTGGCTCACGCCTGTAATCCCAGCACTTTGGGAGGCCGAGGCGGGCGGATCATGAGGTCAGGCGATCGAGACCATCCTGGCTAACACGGTGAAACCCCGTCTCTACGAAAAATACAAAAAAATTAGCCGGGCCTGGTGGTGGGCGCCTGTAGTCCCAGCTACTCAGGAGGCTGAGGCAGGAGAATGGCCTGAACCCAGGAGGTGGAGCTTGTAGTGAGCCAAGATCACACCACTGAACTCCAGCCTGGGTGAAAGAGCGAGACTCCGTCTCAACAAAGAAAAAAAAAAATTAAAAGCACCAACAATTAAGAAAAAATGACAATACTCAGACAAAGCTTTAACAGCAATCATTTGACAAATATAAAAGACTTTAAAACCTCTATTTCTGTAAAAAAGTAAAAGTATTTTAAAAACAAGCAAATTTTAAAATATTTTAAAATACTACTATTAGAAAGATTTAATTATCAAATGTTGTTAACTCTCTTAGTCAAATATCTAAATGCTTATGTCCATTTGGAAGTGCATTCTGTTAAAAGATTAAGTAAAATATACACCAGGCAAGAAGCTTAGTAAGTTAAGCAGTGGCTAAGCATATGGTCACATTATCTAGATTATCTGTCAATAAAAAATATTCTTCATGACAAACTGCACATCAACTCCACCCATTAGAATTCAACTGAAAATATTTTATGCATAATTCCTTGAATAACAGTCCTTTTCTATTCATACCTATAAAAGAACATACAGAATAAAATCTCATTTAAGAAAGGGCTGGTTTCTCTACCTGCAATATGAGTCAATAGAATTTATGTTCTTTAGCCCACCTGAGTAAACTTCTACTTTTAGGAAGCCTATTCATCTTCCTAAAGCAGCAAAAAGTAGTTAAGAGAGTTTATAAAGCTTGACACATAAAGGGATCATTAATCTGACTTTATCAATAAATTATATATGTTAGCGTATTACACAAATGGCTGACATAAATATCCATGGTTTTAATGTAAGATTACCAGAAAGAACACGTACATCTTATTTTTAAAAATGCATAGATTAAATGTTCTTTGCTGAAATATTAGGATTAACATACTTTTTTCCTTCTGAACTCAAACAACGGTTAATTATACTATGTTTTCAAATCTCTTCCTCTAAACCAGATTTTTTGAAATAATATTAGCTAAGACAGTGTTGGGGAAAAAAAAAGTGACAAAGAGTATGAAATAATGAAATCTACAATCATTTTAAAACAGGAATAATTTAAATAGGCTCATTGCCAATTGTTTTATTCATTCAAAAACAAAGTCATCGTAAAACGAAAGAGGCTCCACTTCTGGGGTGGAACGAAAGATGATGCTGTTGAAGCAAAGGCTTTACCTTTTTTTTGTTTTTTTGAGACAGAGTTTTGCGCTTGTTGCCCAGCAGTGCAGTGGCACAATCTTAGCTCACTGCAACCAAGCCCTCCTGGGTTCAAGCGATTTTCCTGCCTCAGCCTCCCAAGTAGTTGGGAACACAGGCGCCCACCACCATGCCAGGCTAATTTTTGTATTTTTAGTAGAGATGGGGTTTCACCATGTTGGTCAGGCTGGCCTCAAACTCCTGAACTCAGGTGATCCGCCCACCTGGGCCTCCCAAAGTGCTGGGATTACAGGCATGACCCACTGTGCCCAGCTGGCTTTACCTTTGACCAGTCTTGCTGTGCAAGTATATTTTCAAGAAATTATATCAATTGGAGATATACTTATTGACTTCAGGTTCCAGCCTATATGGAGTAAAAGAGACCAGATTTTCCCTCTCAACTGAATAAACTGAAACACTGAACAAAGTATATGAAACAACAGTTTTCAAGACCCTAGACATCAGGAAACCAAGGACAGTGATCACTGACAGATGAGAAACAAACAAGGTGGGCCCTATGATTGCCGCAGTTTACCATCTAAAGAGACACTGCAATGTAGAGAGAAGAGCTGAGGCGGGCTCCAGCCATCTCCCTAAGATCAAGAGATGAAGCTTGGAGCATAAGGATGACACAGTGGCCAGAGGGCTGCACAATGGAAGAACCCGGCAGAGAACTGACCAGTGTATGCTTGTGGGGAGCAGCTGGTCAAGAAATGAAGCAGGTGACAGAATGAGTAGCAAAGACATTACAACAGTTATTTTTAACTACATTCCTTATTTCAAAAGCTAGAGGAAAGATAAAACTTGCTAAGTAGAGATATTAAAGAAAATAGACTGAAATTGACCTTCTACAAAGGAAAATTATACTGTGGGACATGAAAAGTACACCAGATGGGATTAACGGCAGATTGGACACTGCAGAAGAAGAGATTAGTAAATTTAAAGACACAGGAATAGGAAAACAAAATAAAACAAGGAGCGAAATAAGAAAAGAATGAACAAAGCATCAACAGACCATGAATTCATTTGAAATGTCTTATGTACTTGTGATAGAGTCTCTGAAGGGGAAGAAAGAGAGGATAAGAGAAGATGGCCAAATAGGAACAGCTCCAGTCTACAGTTCCCAGTGTGAGCAACGCAGAAGATGGGTGATTTCTGCATTTCCAACTGACATACTGGGTTCATCTCACTGGGACATGTCAGACAGCGGGTGCAGGACAGTGGGTGCAGACCACTGAGCATGAGCCAAAGCGCAAGAGGTCAGGGGATTCCCTTTCCTAGCCAAGGGAAGCTATGACAGACGGCACAAAGAAAATCGGGTCACTCCCACCCTAATACTGCCCTTTTCCAACAGTCCTAGCAAACGGCACACCAGGAGATTATATCCTGCACCTGTCTCGGAGGGTCCCATGCCCACAGAGCCTCACTCATTGCTAGTACAGCAGTCTGAGATTGAACTGCAAGGTGGCAGCGAGGCTGGGGAGGGGTGCCCGCCATTGCTGAGGCTTGAGTAGGTAAACAAAGCAGCCTGGAAGCTCGAACTGGGTGGAGCCCAATGCAGCTCAAAGAGGCCTACCTGCCTCTGTAGACTCCACCTCTGGGGCCAGGGCATAGCCAAACGAAAGGCAGCAGAAACTTCTGCAGACTTAAATGTCCCTGTTTGACAGCTTTAAAGAGAGTAGTGGTTCTCCCAGCACAGAGTTTGAGATCTGAGAACGGACAGACTGCCTCCTCAAGTGGGTCCCTGACCCCAGAGTAGCCTAACTGGGAGGCACCTCCCAGTAGGGGCCGACTGACACCTCACACGGCCAGGTGCCCCTCTGAGATGAAGCTTCCAGAGGAATGATCAGGCAGCAACATTTGCTGTTCTGCCGTATTCTGTTCTGCAGCCTCTGCTGGTGATACCCAGGCAAACAGTGTCTGGATTGGGCCTCCAGCAAACTCCAACAGACCTGCAGCTGAGGGTCCTGACTGTTAGAGGGAAAACTAACAAACAGAAAGGACATCCACACCAAAACCCCATCTGTACATCACCATCATCAAAGACCAAAGGTAGATAAAACCACAAAGATGGGGAGAAACCAGAACAGAAAAGCTGAAAATTCTAAAAATCAGAGTGCCTCTTCTCCTACAAAGGAACACAGCTCCTCGCCAGCAATGGAACAAAGCTGGACAGAGAATGACTTTGACGAGTTGAGAGAAGAAGGCTTCAGATAATCAAACTTATACGAGATAAAGGAGGATGTGCGAACCCATTGCAAAGAAGCGAAAAACCTTGAAAAAAGATTAGACGAATGGCTAACTAGAATAATCAGTGTAGAGAAGTCCTTAAATGACCTGATGGAGCTGAAAACCATGGCACGAGAACTACGTGACGCATGCACAAACTTCAGTAACTGATTCGATCAACTGGAAAAAAGGGTATCAGCGAGTGAAGATGAAATGAATGAAATGAAGTGAGAAGAGAAGTGTAAAGAAAACAAAGTAAAAAGAAATGAACAAAGCCTCCAAGAAATATGGGACTATGTGAAAAGACCAAATCTACATCTGATTGGTGTACCTGAAAGTGACGAAGAGAATGGAACCAAGTTGGAAAACACTCTTCAGGATATTATCCAGGAGAACTTCCCCAACCTAGTGAGGGTGGCCAACATTCAAATTCAGGAAATACAGAGAACGCCACAAAGATAATCCTCGAGAAGAGCAACTCCGAGACACATAATTGTCAGATTCACCAAAATTGAAATGAAGGAAAAAATGTTAAGGGCAGCCAGAGAGAAAGGTCAGGTTACCCACAAAGGGAAGCCCATCAGACTAACAGCAGATCTCTCAGCAGAAACTCTTACAAGCCAGAAGACAGTGGGGGCCAATATTCAACATTCTTAAAGAAAAGAATTTTCAACCCGAATTTCATATCCAGCCAAACTAAGCTTCATAAGTGAAGGAGAAATAAAATCCTTTACAGACAAGTAAATGCTGAGAGATTTTGTCACCACCAGGCCTGCCTTACAAGAGCTCCTGAAGGAAGCACTAAACATGGAAAGGAACAACCAGTACCAGCCACTGCAAAAACATGCCAAATTGTAAAGACCATCGATGCTAGGAAGAAACTGCATCAACTAAAAAGCAAAATAACCAGCTAACATCATAACGACAGGATCAAATTCATGCATAACAATATTAACCTTAAATGTAAATGGGCCAAATGCTCCAATTAAAAGACACAGAGAGGAAAATTGGATAAAGAGTCAAGACCCATCAGTGTGCTGTATTGAGGAGACCCATCTCACATGCAGAGACACACATAGGCTCAAAATAAAGGGATGGAGGAAGATCTACCAAGCAAATGGAAAACAAAAAAAAGCAGGGGTTGCAATCCTAGTCTCTGATAAAACAGACTTTAAATCAACAAAGATCAAAAGAGACAAAGAAGGCCATTACATAATGGTAAAGGGATCAATTCAACAAGAAGAGCTAACTATCCTAAATATATATGCACCCAATACAGGAGCACCCAGATTCATAAAGTCCTTAGAGACCTACAAAGAGACTTAGACTCCCACAAAATAATAATGGGAGACTTTAACACCCCACTGTCAACATTAGATAGATCCACAAGACAAAGAGTTAACAAGGATATCCAGGAATTGAACTCAACTCTGCAGAATCTAATAGACACCTACAGAACTCTCCACCCCAAATCAACAGAATATACATTCTTCTCAGCACCACATCACACTTATTCCAAAATTGACCACATAGTTGGAAGTAAAGCACTCCTCAGCAAATGTAAAAGAACAGAAATTATAACAAACTGTCTCTCAGACCACAGTGCAATCAAACCAGAACTCAGGATTAAGAAACTCAATCAAAACCGCTCAACTACATGGAAACTGAACAACCTGCTCCTGAATGACTACTGGGTACATAACAAAATGAAGGCAGAAATAAAGATGTTCTTTGAAACCAAGGAGAACAAAGATACAACATACCAGAATCTCTGGGACACATTTAAAGCAGTATGTAGAGGGAAATTTATAGCACTAAATGCCCACAAGAGAAAGCAGGAAAGATCTAAAATTGACACCCTAACATCACAATTAAAAGAACTAGAGAAACAAAAGCGAACACATTTAAAAGCTAGCAGAAGGCAACAAATAACTAAGCTCAGAGCAGAAATGAAGGAGATAGAGACACAAAAAACACTTCGAAAAATCAGTGAATCCAGAAGCTGATTTTTTGAAAAGATCAACAAAATTGACAGACCACTAGCAAGACTAATAAAGAAGAAAAGAGAGAAGAATCAAATAGATGCAATAAAAAATGATAAAGGGGAAATCACCACCGATCCCACAGAAATACAAACTACCATCAGAGAACACTATAAACACCTCTACACAAATAAAGTAGAAAATCTAGAAGAAATGAATAAATTCCTGGACACAAACACTCTCACAAGACTAAACCAGGAAGAAGTTGAATCCCTGAATAAACCAATACAGGTTCTGAAATTGAGGCAATAATTAATGGCCTACCAACCAAAAAAAGTCCAGGACCAGATGTATTCACAGTCGAATTCTATCAGAGGTACAAGGAGGAGCTGGTACCATTCCTTCTGAAACTATTCCAATCAATAGAAAAAGAGGGAATCCTTCCTAACTCATTTTATGAGGCCAGCATCATCCTGATACCAAAGCCTGGCAGAGACACACACAAAAAAGAGAATTTTAGACCAATACCCCTGATGAACACTGATGAAAAAATCCTCAGTAAAATACTGGCAAACCGAATTCAGCAGCACATCAAAAAGCTTATCCACCATGATCAAGTGGGCTTCATCCCTGGGATGCAAGGCTGGTTCAACACACACAAATCAATAAACGTAATCCATCATTTAAACAGAATCAAAGACAAAAACCACAGATTATCTCAATAGATGCAGAAAAGGCCTTCAACAAAACTCAACAGCCCTTCATGATAAAAACTCTCAATAAATTAGGCATTGATGGGACATATCTCAAAATGATAAAGGCTATTTATGACAAACCCACAGCCAATATCATACTGAATGGGCAAAAAATGGAAGCATTTCCTTTGAAAACTGGCACAAGACAGTGATGCCCTCTCTCACCACTCCTATTCAACATAGTGGCTAGGGCAATCAAGCAGGAGAAAGAAATAAAGGGTATTCAATTAGTAGAAGAAGAAGTCAAATTGTCCCTGTTTGCAGATGACATGATTCTCTATTTAGAAAACCCCATCATCTCAGCCCAAAATCTCCTTAAGCTGAAAAGCAACTTCAACACAGGATACAAAATCAATGTGCAAAAATCACAAGCATTCCTATACACCAATAACAGCCAAACAGAGAGTCAAATCATGAGTGAACTCCCATTCACAATTGCTTCAAAGAGAATAAAATACCTAGGAATCCAACTTACAAGGGATGTGAAGGACCTCTTCAAGGAGAACTACAAACCACTGTTCAACAAAATAAAAGATGACACAAACAAATGGATGAACATTCCATGCTCATGGATAGGAAGAATCAATATTGTGAAAATGGCCATACTGCCCAAGGTAATTTATAGATTCAATGCCATCCCCATCAAGCTACCAATGACTTTCTTCACAGTATTGGAAAAAACTACTTTAAAGTTCATATGGAACCAAAAAAGACCCCGCATTGCCAAGACAATCCTAACCCAAAAGAACAAAGCTGGAGGTATCATGCTACCTGACTTCAAACTATACTACAAGGCTACAGTAACCAAAACAGCATGGTACTGGTACCAAAAGAGAGATATAGACCAATGGAACAGAACAGAAATAATATCACACATCTACAACCATCTGATCTTTGACAAACCTGAAAAAACAAGAAACGGGGAAGGGATTTCCTATTTAATAAATGGTGCTGGGAAAACTGGCTAGCTATGTAGAAAGCTGAAACTGGATCCCTTCCTTACACTTTACACAAAAATTAATTCAAGATGGATTAAAGACTTAAATGTTAGACCTAAAACCATAAAAACCCTAGAAGAAAACTTAGGCAATACCATTCAGGACATAGCGGCATGGGCAAGGACTTCATGTCTAAAACACTAAAAGCAATGGCAACAAAAGCCAAAATTGACAAATGGGATCTAATTAAACTAAAGAGCTACTGCACAGCAAAAGAAACTACCATCAGAGTGAACAGGCAACTTACAGAATGGGAGAAAATTTTTGCAATCTACCCTTCTGACAAAGGGCTAATATCCAGAATCTAAAAAGAACTTAAACAAATTTACAAGAAAAAAAGTCAAACAACCCCATCAAAAAGTGGGCAAAGGATATGAATGGACACTTCTCAAAAGAAGACATTTATGCAGCCAACAGACACATGAAAAAATGCTCATCATCACTGGCCATCAGAGAAATGCAAATCAAAACCACAATGAGATACCATCTCACACCAGTTAGAATGGCGATCACTAAAAAGTCAGGAAACAACAGCTGCTGGACACGATGTGGAGAAATAGGAACACTTTTACACTGTTGGTGGGACTGTAAACTAGTTCAACCATTGTGGAAGACTGTGGCGATTCCTCAAGGATCTAGAACTAGAAATACCATTTGACTCAGCCATCCCATTACTGGGGATATATCCAAAGGATTGTAAATCATGCTGCTATAAAGATACACATGCACACGTATGTTTATTGAGGCACTATTCACAATAGCACTGACTTGGAACCAACCCAAATGTCCATCAATCATAGACTGGATTAAGAAAATGTGGCAGATATACACCATGGAATACTATGCAGCCATAAAAATAGGATGAGTTCATGTCCTTTGTAGGGACATGGATGAAGCTGGAAACCATCATTCTCAGCAAACTATCGCAAGGACACAAAACCAAACACCGCATGTTCTCACTCATAGGTGGGAATTGAACAATGAGAACACTTGGACACAGGAAGGGGAACATCACACACCGGGTCCCATTGTGGGGTGGGGGGTTGGGGGAGGGATAGCATTAGGAGATATACCTCATGTAAATGACGAGTTAATGGGTGCAGCACACCAACATGGCACAGGTATACATATGTAACAAACCTGCACGTTGTGCACATGTACCCTAGAACTTAAAGTATAATAATAAAATAAATAAATATATAAAAGAAAGGATAAGAAAAAACAACTATTTGAAAAAATAGTGGCTGAAAATCTTTCAAATATTATGAAAATTAATCAAAGAAGTATAATAAACTCAAAGAACAAGAAGTCTACCAAAGTACATAATAATCAAACTGCTTAAAAGAAAAATTTTAGAAGTTGCCAAAAGAAAAGATCACATAAAATATAAGAACAAAAATAATGATCACAGAAGATTTATTGTCAAAAATTATGCAAATCAGATCATGGAGCAACATTTTTAAAGTACTAGAGGCAGGCCAGGCATGGTGGCTCACACATGGAATCCCAGCACTTAGGTAGGCAAAGGCAGGTGGATCCCTTGAGGCCAGGAGTTCAAGACCAGCCTCGCCAACATGGTGAAACCCTGTCTTTACTAAAAATACAAAAAAATTACCAGGTGTGGGGGCGTACACCTGTAATTCCAGCTACTTGAGTGGCTAAGGCAGGAGACTCACTTGAACCTGGGAGGCAGAGGCTGCAGTGAGCCAAGATTGTGCCACTGTACTCCAGCCTGGGCAAGATATCGAGACTCTAAATAAATAAATAAATACATAAATAAATAAATAAATAAATAAAGTACTGGAGGCAAAAAATAGTCAATCTAAACTTCCATATCCAACAAAAATATCTTTCAAAACCAAGGCAAAATTAGGCATTTCACACATACAAAAACTGAAAAAATCTCATTATCAATAGGCATACATTATAAGAAACATTACAGGAAGTCCTTCAGGCAGAAGGAAAATGTTATCAGAAAGAAATCTAGAATTATCAAAGAAAGAGCAACAGAAATTATCACTATGTGGGTAACTATAAAAGACTTTCATTTTTAAAATCTCTTTAACACATCATTGTTTAAAGCAAAACCAACTAATACATTTTGGGGTTTATAACACATGTAGAAATAAAACTGATGACAATATTAGCACAGGAATGTCATAAGCAAAATGGCAGAGTAGGAGATTTCAGCCCTTACTCACCTATAAAAACAACAATTAGATATCCATGAATGAAAACAGTCTGGGAGAGTTCAAAAATCCAAGAAGGTGCAAAATAGAGTGGAGCAAAAAATTCAAGAACCACAGCATAGAAAGTACAGGAAGAACACTTCCATACGACCTGCATCAGCCCATACCCCAGGCCAACATGGTTTGGCAATGACAGGAAACTCCTCAGTCCAAGAATTCGCCTCATGAAGGAAAAGGAGAGCAACCAGCTTCCTCGGCCTTTTGAGGCACCGCCTGAAGGACTCGCTTCAGTTTAACCACCATTAACTCTGGAAAGACTGACATAGCCAAGACATGTGGAACGAACTAGAAACAAAGAAGAGCAGAGGCTATCAATATCAGCTAAGCGGTGGTGCCATCAGTCACTAGCACCCTGCATGAGGACTCAGGTGGATTTTGCCACTAAGGAAACCAATGGCCATCACAGCCACTGCAAATGCCTTGTACCTTTTACCCCCAAGGGTCTCACAATTTTTGCCTGTGTGGACCCACCTGCTTAAGCCACTGTTGCCTCTGCACTGCTAGCCCTACTCCCAAGACCTAGCACGGTGAGTACACATGCCCACAGGATCCCACCACTGGCCCTGACTCCCACTGCTGCACACCTGCTGCTGGTGGGACCTAGTCCCTAAAGCTGGCCTCTGATATTGCACGCTTACTTACTTTGCTGACCCTAGCCTCAGCCTACCCAAGCATGTTTACTGCTCAACCAAGAGGCAGCGTAAGGTTCTCAACAGCCCTTGCAGCCCTTCAGTGTGCTCCAACAGGCTACCCAAGTCAGTAACCCCACACCTCCACTCCTGTGGGTAAAGATCTTCCTTAAGACAGTCCATAAGGTCAGAAGAGGTGACTGCTTGGATGTCAACAAAAGGATGCATGCAACTTGAAAAACCAGGAAACATGACACCACAAAAGGAACATAATACACTTTCAGTAAAAACCCTAAAGACATAGAGATCCACATACTGCCTGGCAAAGAATTCAAAATAATCATTCTGAACATGTTCGGTAAGATACAAAAGAACACATATAAACAATTTTTTTAAATCAGAAAAAAACTAAAGAACAAAATGAGTAGCTCAACAAAGAAATAAAAACATAAAGAATCCAAAGAAATTCTGGAGCTAAATAATACAATGACTGAACTAAAAATTCAACAGACTGCTTCAACAGCAGACATGATCAAGCAAAAGAAAGATTCCTCAGACTTGAAGACAGGTCATTTGAAATTATCCAGTTAGAGAAGAAAGTAAAAATTAAAAAGAATGAAGAAAGCTCGCAAAACTTATAAAATACTGTACTAGTCCTTTCTTGCACTGCTATATAGAAATACTTGAAACTGTAATTTAGAAAGAAAAGAGGTCTAATTGGCTCATGGTTCCATAGGCTGTACAAAGTAGCATGGCTGGGGAGGCCTCAGGAAACTTTCAATCACGGCAGAGAAGCAGGCACATCTTATATGGCTGGAGCAGGAGGAAGAGAGCAAAGCGGGAGGTACTACGTACTCTAACTACCAGATCTCTTAAGAACTCCTCACTCTTATGAGAACAGCAAGGGGGAAATTCACCCCCATGATCCAGTCACCTCCCACCAGGCCCCTCCTCCAACAATGGACATTACAATTCAACATGAGATTTTGGTGAGGACACAAATCTAGACCATAGCAAACACCATCAAACAAACCAATGTATGTATTAGAGGTGTCTCAGAAGGAGAAGAGAAAGAGAAAAAGAAAAAGAAAAAAAGCTTATTTAAAGAAATAAATGAGGAGTGTCTAATCTTTTGGCTTCCCTGGGCCACAATGGAAGAAGAATTTGTCTTGGGCGCTTGGGTCACATATAAAATACACTAAAACTAATGATAGCTGATGGACTTTTTAAAAAAATCACACACAAAAATGATAATGCTTAAAGAAAGTTCATCAATTTGTGTTGGGCCACATGTGACCTGCTGGCTGTGGGTTGGACAAGCTTGAAATAAATAAAAACTTCCCAAATCTGGAGAGGGATATAGACATACGGACTCAAGAAGCCGATAAATTCTCAAATAGGCTGAATATCAAAGAGGTCAACAATAAGACACATTAAAACTAAACTGTAAAAAGTAAAAGATAAAGAGAAGATTTAGAAAACATCAAGAAAAGAGTGATTTATCTCATAAAAGGGGACACGTAAGACTATCAGTGGATTTTTCGGCAAAAACTTTATAGGCCAGGAAAGAATGGAATAATGTATTCAGAATACTAAAGGAAAAACTGACAACCAAGATTACAATACTCTGCAAAGCTCTTTTTTAAAAATGAAAGAGAGATAAAGTCTTTCCCAGACGAAGACTGAGTGACTGTCACCATTTGACCCATCTGATAAGAAATCCGGACAGGCATGGAAGGATCACTTGAGCTCAGGAGTTTAAGACCAACCTGGGCAACATGAAAAAACCCTATCTCTATAAAAAATACACAAATTACCCAGGTAGGGTAGTGCACACCTAGGGTCCCAGTTACTGTCAGAGGGACAGAGATGGGAGGGATTACCTGAACCCGGAAGGTCAAGGCTGCAGTGGGCTGTGATCATGCCACTGTACTCCAGCTTGGGCAGCAGAGTAAGACCTTGTCTCAAAAAGAAAAAAAAAAAAAAAGAAAGAAAGAAAGAAAAAGAAAAGAAAAAGAAATGCTTATAGGAGTTCTTTATATGGAATCGGAAAAAGACAAGCAGAAATGTGAAAGTACATGAAAACATAAATCTCACCAGTAAAAATAAATACATATTCAAATACAGAATATATAACACTGTAATGGTGATGCATAAATCACCTATAACCCTAATATATAATAAAAATTAAAATACAAAAGTACTAAGAATAACTATAATGACAAAAAATTGCTAACAGGATCACAGCCAAAAAAAAAAGAACACTGACTTTAAGCTTTAAGAACACAAAGTTGTGGGGACAAAGTGGAAGTGTAGAGTGTCTGTATATGTAATTAAACACAAGTTTTTATCAAATTAAAACAGATAGTTATAACTGCAAGACTTACACATGTCCCATGATAATCACAAAGGAAAAGCCTTTGGGAGATACAAAAAAGATAAAGAGGAAGGAATCAACCACTACCAAAAAAAAAAAAAAAAAATCATAAAATAAGACAGCAAGAGAGGAAGAAAAACCAAACCAAACCATGCAAAACAGACAGAAAACAACAAAATGGCAATAGTAAGTCCTTACCTATTAGTAATGACTTTAAATGTAAATTGATTAAACTCCCAGTCAAAACACATAGAAGAGCTGAATGAATTGAGGGGAAAGGAGCCAGTGATATGCTGTCTACAAGAGACTCGTTTTACATATAAAGACAGACACAGATTGAAGGTGAAGGGATGGAGCCCAGGAGTTCAAAGCTGCAGTGAGCTATGATTGTGCCACTGCACTCCAACCTGGGTGACAGAGTGAGACCCATCTCTCTAAAAAATAAAAAGAAAAAAAAAAGTGAAAAAATGGAAAAAGGTATTCCAAGCAAATGGTAACCAACAGAGAACAGGGGTAGCAATACTTAGACAAAACGGACCTAGAGTCAGAACATGTCATAAGAGAAAAAGGTCATTATATAATGATAAAAGGGTAAAATCAACAGAAAGACAAAACAATTATAAATAGATGTATAAACCCAACATCAAGGCACCTAAATGTAAAACAAATATTGACAACTCATAAGAGAGAAATAAATAGTAATACAATAACAGTAAGAGATTTGAAAATCCCACTTTTAATAATGGATAGAACGTCCAGGCAGAAAATCAATAAGAAAACAGCTGACTCAATAACATAAAATAAATGGACCTCATAGACACATACAGAACTTTCCACACAATAGCAACAACAAACATTGTTCAGGACAGACAATGCTAGGTCATGAAACAATTATTAATACATTTAAGAAAATTGAAATTATATCAAGTATCTCCTCAGACTACAATGGAATGACACTAGAATTCAATGAAAGAAAATGGAAAAGTCACAAAAATGTGGAAACTAAATAATATACCTTTGAACAATCATTGGATAAAAGATGAAATCAAAAACATTTTCAAAAATACCCTGAATCAAACAAAGAAGACAACACAAATTACCAAAACATATGGATGTAGCAAAAACTGTAATAAGAGGGAAATGTATAGCAATCAATGCCTACAATGAAAAAGAAGAAAGATCTCAGTTCAACAACCTAACTTTATAATCCAAGGAATTAGAAAAGAACAAACTAAACCCAAAGTTAGCAGAAGAAAGAAAATAATAAAGACTGAAGCAGAAATAAATGAATTAGAAAATATAAAAACATTAGAAATATCAACAAAAGAGTTGGATTTTTTAAAAGATAAAAGTGACAAAACCCTTAGCTGGACTAAGTCAAAGAGAAGTCAGAAATAACTGTAATCCCAGCACTTTGGGAGGCCGAGGCGGGTGGATCACAAGGTCAGGAGATCGAGACCATGGTGAAACCCCGTCTCTACTAAAAATAGAAAAAATTAGCCGGGCGCAGCGGCGGGCGCCTGTAGTCCCAGCTACTCGGGAGGCTGAGGCAGGAGAATGGCGTGAACCCGGGAGGCGGAGCTTGCAGTGAGCCGAGATTGCGCCACTGCACTCCAGCCTGGGCAACAGAGCAAGACTCCGTCTCAAAAAAAAAAAAAAAAAAAAAAAGAAATAACTAAAATAAGAAATAAAAATAGAGATTTCCAACAAATGACACAAATAAAAAAGATCATCAGGGACTATTATGAACCATTACACGCCAACAAATTGGATCACCCAAAACAGATAAATTCCTAGAAACATACAATCTGCCCAGACTAAATTTAGAAGAAACAGAAAACCTGAGCAAACTAATAAACAAGAAGATTGAATAATCAAAACTTTCCAGCAAAGAAAAGCCCAGAACCAGATGGCTTCAAAAGGTAAATATGAGCAGACGATTCAAAGAAAAATTAATATGAACCCTTCCTAAATTGTTCCAAAAACAGAAGAGGAAAGTAAACTTCCAAACTCATTTTACAAGGCCAGCATCGCCCTGATTCCAAAGCCAATAAAAAGGCAACACAAGTAAAGAAAACTACAGGGCAGTATTCCCAATGAACATAGATGCAAAACTCCTCAATACAATGCTAGCTAGCAAACCTAACTCAACAACACATTAACAGGATCATACACCCTAGTCAAATGGGGCCAATTTATTGCTGGGATGCAAGTATGGTTCAACATATGAAGGTCCATCAATGTGATATACCACACTAGCAGAATGAAAGACAAAACCACAAGATTAGCTTAGTAGATACAGAAAAGAGCAACTGACAAAATTCAATATACTTTCATGATAAAAACTCCAAACAAAACAGGTAAAGAAGGAATTTATCTCACCGTAATAGAGGCTTTTTTTTAAAAAAGACAGAATCTCACTCTGTCACCCAGGCTAGAGTGCAGAGCCTCAGCCTCCTGGGAAATGATCCTTCCCACCTCAGCCTCCCAGGTAGTTGGGACTATAGGCACATGCCACCATGCCAGGCTAATTTTTGTATTTTTTGCAGAAACGGGGTCTCATTTTGTTGCCCAGGCTGGTCTTGAACTCCTGGACTCAAGCTATCCACCCACCTCGACCTTGCAAAGTGCTGGGATTACATGCATGAGCCACTGCGCCCGGTCAAGACAACAGATATTTTTAGAAACCCACAGCTAACGTTATAATCAATGGGAAGAAACTGAAAGCTTCTAAGATCTGGAAGAAAGGCAAGGATGCCCACTCTTGCCACTGCTATTCCACATAGTACTGGAAGTCCTAGTCAAAGCAATTAGGGTGGAAAAACATTAAAAATCCATCCAAATAGGCAGAGAAAAAGTAAAATTATCTACATATGCAGGTGAAACGATCACATAGGTAGAAAATCTTAAGGACTCCATCAAACAAAACTTTGAGAATAAATGAATTCAGTAAAATCACAGGTTACAAAATCAACATAAAAAATCAGTGGAATTTCTATACACTAAGAATGGACTATCCAAAAAGGAAATTAACAAAATAATTCTACTTGCAATAGCATCAAAAAGAATGTTATAATAAATATACTTGACAACTTAGATGAAATAAACAAATGCATTAAAAGACACTAACAAAGTTCACTAAAGAAGACCTAAACAAAACTACAAACAAGAAATTTTTTAAAAGACTTTTAAAAGACCCAATATTGTAAAGATGTGAATCCTTTCCAACGTGTTTATAGATTCAATACAATCCCAGTGAAAATCCTAGCAGGTGGTGGTGGCTCATGGCAGTAATCCCAGCCCTTTGGGAGGCTGAGGCAAGAAAATCACTTGAAGCAGGAGTTTGAGATCAGCCGGGGCAACACAGCAAGAGCCAAAGACTACACGAAATTTAAAAATTAGATGGCCGTGGTGGTGAATGCCTGTAGTCCTAACTACTTCGGAGGCTTATGCAGGAGGATCGCTTGACATCACGAGGTGTGGCCACAATGACCTAAAATCATACCACTCCACTCCAGCCTGGGTGACAGAACAAGACTTTGTCTCCAAAACAAACAAACAGTATTAGTCTGTTTTCACACTGCTATAAAGAAATACTTCAGACTGGGTAATTTATAAAGAGGTTTAACTGACTCATGATTCCATGGGCTGTAGAGGAAGCATGATGCTGGCATCTGCACAGTTTCTGGGGAGGTCTAAGGAAACTTTCAATCATGGGGGAAAGAGAAGGGGAAACAGGCACATCTTACATGGCAGGAGCCGGAGCAAGGGGTCGGGGGAGGTGCCAGACACTTGCAGACAACCAGGTCTCACAATAACTCACCATTGCCATGACAGCAGCACCAAGGGGGATGGTGTTAAACCATGAGAAACCGCCCCCAAAATCCAGTCACCTCCCACCAGACCCCACCTCCAACACTGGGAACCACAACTGAACATGAGATCTGAGTGAGGACATAGATCCAAACCATACCACACACACACACACAATTTTTTAAAAAGCTAAACAACTTATACTGCCTGATGTCAACTTCTATGATTAATCTATCATAATCCAGACAGTGTAGTACTGATGTAAAGAAAAAAAGACACTGATGGAAAAAAAAAGGGGGGGAGAGCCCAGAAACAGAATCACATTCACACATATGTGGACAACTGGTTTTTCAATGAAAATCCAAAGGTAATGCAGTGGAAAATGAATAAACTTTTCAAGCAATGGTGCTGGAATAACTGACAACCAGTATGGAAAAAAAAACCTCCAATCCATATGTCATACTTAATTCAAAAATTAACTCAAAGTGAGTCATGGACCAAAGCACAGAAACTAAACATATAAAACTTCTAGAAGAAAACATACAGGACACTCTTTGTGATCTTGGGTTAGAGAAAGATTTAGTAGATTATGACATCAAAAGCACAATCTATAAAAGAAAATTTAATAAATTTGACTTCATCAAAATTAAGAATATCTGCTTGTTCAAAGATATTGTTAGGAGAATGAAAAGACAGGTCACTGAATGGAAGAAATATTTACAAGTCACATGTTTTGATAAAGAACTTTAACCAAGAATATGTGAACAGCACTCAAAGAACAAGAAAATGAATCCAATCTTTAAAATTATCAAAAGATCTTACTAGACATTTTGCCAAAGAAAATATACAACAGTATATCGGTCCATTTTCATGATGTTGATAAAGACATACCTGAGACTGGGAAGAAAAACAGGTTTAATGGAATCACAGTTCCACATGGCTGGGAAGGCCTCACAATCATGGAGGAGGGTGAAAGGCACTTCTCACATAGCAGCAGCAAGACAGAATGGAAGCTTGTGCTGGGAAGCTCCCCTTCTTAAAACCATCAGATCTTGTGAGACTTATTCACTATCACAAGAACAGCATGGGAAAGACCTGTCCCCATTATTAAATGACCTCCCACTGAATCCCTCCCACAGCATGTGAGAATTCAAGATGAAATTTAGCTGGGGATACAACCAAACCACATTATTCTGCCCCTGACCCCTCACAAATCTCATGTCCTCTCATTTCAAAACCAATCATGCCTTCCCAACAGTCTCCCAAAGTCTTAACTCATTTCAGCATTAACTCAAAAGTCCACAGTCCAAAGTCTCATCCGAGACACAGCAAGTCCCTTCTGCCTATGAGCCTGCAAAATCAAAAGCAAGTTAGCTACTTCCTAGATACAATGGGGATACAGGCATTGGGTAAATATGGCTGCTCCAAACAGGAGAAATTGGCCAAGACAAAGATGCTACCGACCACACACAAGTCCAAAATCCGGCAGGGCAGTCAAATCTTAAAGCTCCAAAATGATCTCCTTTGACTCCATGTCTTGCATCCAGGTCATGGTGATGCAAGAGGTGGGTTTCCATGGTCTTGGGCAGCTCCACCCCTGTGGCTTTGCAGGGTACAGCCTCCCTCCCAGCTGCTTTCACAGGCTGGTATTGGCTTTTCCAGGAGCACAGCAGAAGCTGTCAGCAGATCTACCATTCTGGGGTCTAGAAGATGGTGGCCCTCTTCTCACAGCTCCACTAGGCAGTGCCCCAGTAGGGACTCTGTGTGGGAGCTCCGACCCCACATTTTCATTCTGCACTGCCCTAGCAGAAGTTCTCCATGAGAGCCCCGTCCCTGCAGCAAACTTCTGCCTGGGCACCCAGGTGTTTCCATACATTTTCTGAAATCTAGGCAGAGTTCCCAAACCTCAATTCTTGACTTCTGTGCACCACAAAATCAACACCACATGGAAACTGCCAAAGCTTGGGGCTTCCACCCTCTGAAGCAACAGCCTGAGCTGTACCCTGGCCCTTTAGTCACGGCTGTAGCAGCTGGAACGCAGGGCACCAAGTCCCTGGACTGCACACAGCAGAGGGACCCTGGGTCCAGCGCATGAAACTACTTTTTCCTCCTAAACCTCCCAGCCTGTGATGAGAGCGGCTGCCACAAAGGTTTCTGACATGCCCTGGAGACACCTTCCCCATTGTCTTGATGATTAACATTCAGCTCCTCATTACTTACGCAAATTTCTGCAGCTGGCTTCAATTTCTCCTTAGAAAATGGAATCTTCTTTTCTATTGCATTATCAGGCTGCAAATTTTCCAAACTTTTACGCTGTTTCCCTTTTAAAACTGAATGCCTTAATGTTTTAAATGTTTTATGTTTAAATGTTTAACATTTTAAAACTGAACAGCACTCAAGTCACCTCTTGAATGCTTTGCTGCTTAGAAATTTCTCCCACCAGATACCCTAAATCAACTCTCTCAAGTTCAAAGTTCCACAAATCTCTAGGGCAGGGGCAAAATGTCACCAGTCTCTTTGCTAAAACACAACAAGAATCATCTTTGCTCCAGTTCCCAACAAGTTCCTCATCCCCACCCTGAGACCACCTCAGCCTGGACTTTATTGTCCATACTGCTATCAGCATTTTGGGCAAAACCATTCAACAAGTCTCTAGGAAGTTCCAAACTTTACCACACTTTCCTTTCTTCTGAGCCCTCCACACTGTTCCAACCTCTGCCTGTTACCCAGTTCCAGAGTCGCTTCCATATTTTCGGGCATCTTTTCAGCAGCGCCCCACTCTACTGTTACCAATTTACTGTATTAGTCTGTTTTCATGCTGCTGATAAAGACATACCTAAGACTGGGAAGAAAAATAGGTTTAATGATTAGGCTCATGGTTCCGTGTGGCTGAGGCGGCCTCACAATCACAGTGGAAGGCGAAAGGCACTTCTTACATGGCAGCAGCAAGAGAGAATGAGAGCTTGTGCAGGGAAACTCCCCTTTTCAAAACCATCAGATCTCATGAGACTTATTCAGTATTGTGAGAATAGCAAGGGAAACGCCTGCCTCCATGATTCAATTACCTCCCACCAGATCCCTCCCACAACATGTGGAAATTCAAGATGAGATTTGGGTGGGGACACAGCCACACCATATCAAATGGCAAATAATCACATGAGTTATCAGAGAAATGCAAGTTATATATTCCCTGCCTAGACATTTATCCAAGAGAAATGAAAGCATACATCCATATCAACAGAAAGTTGATATGACTGTTCAAGCTGCTTTATTTATAATAGTCAAAAGTTGTAAAGAACTCAAATGTCTTCCAATGGGTGACTAGATAAACAAATTGTGATACATACATATAAGTTTTATTTTTCAACAATAAACAATGAACTATTCATACACACATCATCATAGATGCATCTTAAATATGATGAGTAGAAGAAATCAGGTAAATGGTACATATTGTATGATTTCATATCTATAAAGTTCTAGGAAGTGCGAACTAATTTACAGTTATACAAAGAAGGTCAGGCACATGTATGAGACTGGCCAAAATCCAGAACACTGACACCACCATATGCTGGTGAGGACGTGGAGCAACAGTAACTCTCATTCTATTCTGGCAGGAATGTAAAATGGTACAACCAGTTTTTTCAAAACTTTAATTTTAAGTTCTGAGATGCATGTGCAGGACGTGCAGGTTTGTCATCATGTGCTACGGTGGTTTGCTGCACCTTCAATCCATCACCTAGGTGTTAGGCCCCACACGCTTGTTTATCCTGATGCTCTCCCTCCCCCCGCCAAGCCCCAGTGTGTGTTGTTCCCCTTCCTGTGTCCATGTATTGTCATTGTTCAGTTCCCACTTATAAGTGAAAACATGCAGTGTTTGGTTTTCTGTTCCTGTGTTAGTTTGCTGAGGATAATGACTTCCATCTCCACCCATATTCCTGCAAAAGACATGATCTCATTCCTTTTTAAGGCTGCATAGTATTCCATGGTCTATATGTACCACATTTTCTTTATCTAGTCTATCACAGATGGGCATTTGGGTTGATTCCATGTCTTTGCTATTGTGAATAGTGCTGCAATGAACATATGTGTGCATGTGTCTTTATCACTGATTTTTACTCCTTTGGGTATATACTCAGTAATGAGACTGCTGGGTCAAGTGGTATTTCTGGTTCTAGGTCTTTGGGGAATTGCCACACTGTCTTCCACGATGGCTGAACTAATTTACATTCCCAATAACAGTGTGAAAGTGTTCCTATTTCTCCACCACCTCACCAGCATCTGTTGTTTCTTGACTTTTTAATAATTGCCCTTCTGACTGGGATGATATGGTATCTCACTGTGGTTCTGATTTGCATTTCTCTAATGCTCAGTGATGTTGAGCTTTTTTTCATATGTTTCTTGGCCACATAAATGCCTTCTTTTGAGAAGTGTCTGTTCATGTCCTTTGCCCACTTTTTAATGAGGTTTGTTTTTTCTTGTAAATTTATCTAAGTTCATTGTAGATTCTAGACATTAGACCTTTGTTAGACAGACAGACTGCAAAAATTTTCTCCCATTCTGTAGGCTGTCTGTTCACTCTGATGATAGTTTCTTTTGCTGACCCAACCAATTTAGAAGACACTTTGATAGCTAAATTTTCTTTTTTCATCTCTTAATATTTTTACTTCTTTTTCACATCTCAGCAGCAGCAGAGAAGTTTTTTTAAAAAAGAAAACTAAACATACTCTTACCATATGATCCAAGAATCATGCTTTTTGGTATCTACCCTAAGGAGTTGAAATCTTATGTCCACACAAAAACTTGCACATGAATATCTACAGAAGCTTTATTCACAACTGCCAAAATCTGGAAGCAACCGAGATGTATTTCAGTAGGTGAATGGATAAACTGTGGCGTAAGCAGCTTCCTGAAAAGGAAACCCTGAATTCTGTAAAAGGAAAACAGGCAGCCCATGTGGCCTGGGGCCAAAAGTGGGGAATGAATCCCCCATATGGGAGAGGGTGAGTGAGTGTCCTTCTGGGGTCCACTTTCCCTGGGGAACTGTACAATCCAGGCCGTTGGAGAGCACCTCGACTCTCCCAATCTCAGAATCGCACTTAAGGAGCAGCCGGGAAACCATGAGAAGAAACTGCTCCAGGATGTGTCCCGTGCAATGTCTCAGACCCAGGCAGCTACAGTAAGATGCCATTCTTGATCTTAGCTGTTCAACCATGTATGGACCTGGAAATCAGCAGCACCAGTCACTGGAGTTAGGGGGACTTGGGCTGGGGTTTGCAGAAATGAGGCTTGAGTAGGGGAAGAACTCCTGCAGCCAGAACTGAGAAATGAGCATGACCTGGGATCCAGCCCAACTGGCACAGGAACCAGGCTGTCTCCTAAGACCTAAGCAGGAGGCAAGTGGCCTCAGAGGCCAGGCTGGGGGCTGGGTGGCATCTCCCACTGCCCTAAGCTGAGTGGCAGACTGGATGCAAACTTCCAGGACTGACTAGATACCTGGGCTGGCTGCCACAGTCGGAACAAGGGAGGGAGCACTCCGCCAGAACAAGGATAGGAGAGGGACACAAATCCCCTGTCTGTTGGCCACAACTGTGGCTGCTTGGGCTGTCCCTCCTTCCCTGGGCTGAGACCTTGGCATAGCGGTGGCCACCCCTCACCCAAGCATTTTCCCAGGGGCTTGGGGGCTGCCCCACTACCCTTGTTGGGACTTGTGCATACAATCACCATGGGGGACCTGAGTACAATTGCCCAGTCCAGCTCTGCCTGGGCTCTCCCCACACCTCTCCAAGGTGAAGTATGGCATCCAGGCTCATGAGTCTTCCACTACCCAATCTGCCACCTGAGACACCCAAGTACTTCTTCCATGGAAAAGGGTCTGGGCACAAATCCTATTGTACCCACTGTAGCTGGCTCTAACCTGTAAACATCACCTACTGACCTAGAGGTCAATCTGCAAAGCCCATTGCAACAACTTCTAACACAAGAGCAAAGTGCTTGGAAACTAGAAGATCATTGCACAACCAATGCCACCACAATGACCCATGCCACCCTGGGTCACCAGGGGGTTGAGGGCCCACTCACCCATTCAGCATACCACAACTACAACCAGCAGCCAGGAAAGCTACACAGAGGCCCAGGAAATAGCCTGGAACTGCCAACACAGGCGCCAGAATACACTGCCCCATGGCACAAGAACAGACATGCTTAGCCCACCACTGCTACCACTGAAACCTGAAAAGGGATCCATCAGGTACTCCAGTCTCCAGTACAACTTCACGACAGCCAGCACCAATAACTGCACCATTACAAACCAATAAACCCACAGCTACCACAAGGGCTATTTACAGCCAAAGAAATCAAACAGCGTTTTTACCACTGCACATCCTGAAACAAAGCCAAACAGCCCTACCTACCCAAACACATCATGGTCACATAGTCAAGAAAAAAAGTCCCCTCCCAATGAAAGTAAATTTAAAAATAAGCGGCAACTGTTGCTCTGGATGTGCAGAAATCAATGTAAAGACACAAAAAGCCTGAAAAAGTCAAGGCAATATGACACCCTCAAAGGAAAACAATAGTTCTCCAGCAATAGATCCTAACTGAAAAAAAAAAAAATCTCAGAATGCCAGATTAAAACTCAAAATACTAATTTCAAACAAGCTCAATGAGATGTAAGAGAAACCTGAAAACCAGTAGAAAGAAATCAGAAAATCAATCTCGGATGTGAATAAGAAGTTTACTAAGGAGACAGATATATTTTTAAAAACCCAGAAATTCTGAAACAGAAAAAATTCATATAAGGAAGTACAAAATACAATCAAAAGCCTCAACAATAGAACAATAGAAGAAAGACTCTCAGAACGTGAAGACAGGTCTTTTGAAATAATCCAGGCAGACAAAAATAAAGAAAAAGGAACAAAAAAGAATGAAGCCTTGGAGATGTTTGAGACTCCATAAAAACCTAATATACAAATTATCAGTATTCCTGAGGGGGAAGAAAGATCAAAAACTTTAAAAATATATCTAATAAAATAAATGGTAAAAACATCCCAAGTATAGCAAGAGATACAGACATCCAAATATAGGAGGTCCAGTGGTCCCTGAAAAATACACTCCACAAAGGACTTCACCACAGCATATTATAATCAGATTGTCGAAAGTCAAAGTGAAAGAAAGAATTCTAAGATCAGTAAGAGAAAAGTAATGGCAGACTTTTCAGCAAAAATCTTACAGGCCAGAAAGAATGGGAGGGCATATTCAAAGCACTAAAAGAAAAAGCCTGCCCCTGGGCATAGTGGCTCACATCTGTAATCCCAGCACTTTGGGATGTCAAGGTGGGTGGATGGCTTGAGCCCAGGAGTTCGAGACCAGCCTGGGCAACATGGTAAGACCCCCATCTCTACAAAAAATACAAAAGTTAGCTGGGCATGGTAGCATGTGCCTGTGGTCCCAGCTACTTGGGAGGCTGAGGTGGATGGATCGTTTGAGCCTGGAAGGCGGAGGTTGCGGTGAACCGTGATCATGCCACCACACTCCAGCCTGGGAGACACAGTGAGACTCTGTAGCAAAAAGAAAAGAAAATAGCCTGCCATTGAAGAATTCTATTTTCAGAAAAATTAAGCTTCAAACATGAAGGAGAGAGAAAGTCTTCTGCAGACAAGCAATGCTGAAAGAATTCATTTCCACTATACAGATCCTATAAGAAATGCTCAAAGTCCTAAATGTGGAAACAAAAGGAAGATATCCACCATCATGAAAACACATGAAAGTATAAAACTCACAGTAAAACAATCACACAAAGGAGGAAGAGAAGGGAATCCAACAGCAATACTACAGAATTCCACCAAACCACAAAGAGAAATAGAGAAAAATAATGGGTGCAGCACACCAACATGGCACATATATACATATGTAACAAATCTGCACGTTGTGCACAGGTACCCTAGAACTTAAAGTATAATTAAAAATATATATATAGAGAGAGAGAGACAGAGAGAGACAGAGAGAGACAGAGAGAAAAAATTAAAATTATGGCCAGATGCAGTGACTTATGCCTGTAATCCCAGCATTTTGGGAGGCCAAGACAGGAGGATCACAAGGTCAAGAGCTCAAGACCATCCTGGCCAACATGGTGAAACCCCACCTCTACTAAAAATAAACACACACAAAAAAAATTAGCTGAGTATGGTGGCACGCGCCTGTAGTTTCAGCTACTTGGGAGGCTGAGGCAGGAGAATCACTTGAAACCAGGGGGAAGAGGTTGCAGTGAGCTGAGATCGTGCCACTGCACTCCAGCCTGGGCAACAGAGCGAGACTCTGTATAAAAAAAAAAAAATTAAAATTAAAAACAAAACAAAACAAAACGAAAAAACTAGAAAATGAAAACTATGACAGGAACAAAACCTCGCATATTGTTATTAACCTTGAATATAAATGGATTAAATTATCCTCTTAACAGATACAGATTGGTGGAATGGATAGAGAAAAACATGATCCAACCATACGCTGCTCACAAGAAATCCACCTCACCTATGAAGACACAGTCTCAAAGTAAAGATATTCCACACAAACAAAAAAACACTCGAGACCAGATAAAACAGACTTTAAATCAAAAACAGTTAAAAAAAAAAACAAAAAAAAACAAGACAACAAAGATCATTATATAATGATAAAGGGACCTATTCAGCAAGGGGATATAACAATATATCCAAATATACACGCAGCCAACAGCACCCAGATTCATAAAACAAATATTACTACACCTAAAGAAAGAGACAGGCAGCAATGAAATACTGGTGGTGGACTTCAACACCCTATTCATAGCTTATCGAGAAAGAAAATCAGCAAAGAAACACTGTACTTGGTGCAATGGACCTAAAACACATTTACAGAATATTCTGTTCAACTGCAGAATATATGTTCTTCTCATCAGCACATAAAACGTTCTCCAAGATAAACCATATGTTAAAACACAAAACAAGTCTCAACAAATTTTTAAAAATCAAAAATTTTCATGTATCAATACCAAGAAATCAACACCAAGAAATCAATACCAAGAAGAATTTCAGAAAATATACAACTACACAGAAATTAACAACATGCCTCTGAATGACTATTGGGTCAAAGAAGAAATTAAGTCAGAAGTTTAAAAAAATTTTTTTGAAACAAATGAAAATGGAAACGCAACATACCAAAACTTGTGGGATACAGCAAAAACAGTGCTAGGAGAGAAGTTTATGACATCAAGTGACTACATGAAAGATCCAAATCAACAACCTAAGGTCACACCTCAAGGACTATAAAAGTAACAAACCAAGTCCAAAATCAGTAAAGGAAAAGAAATAAAGATCAGGGCAGAACCAAAATATAAAATAAAATAAAATAAAGACCAAAAAACAGTACAAAGGATCAGGAAAACAAAAAGTTGGTTCTTCAAGAAGATAAATAAAATTGATAAACCAATTGCTAGAGCAACAAGAAAATAAAAGAGACAATCCAAATAAAATCAGAAATGAAAAAGGAAACATTACAACTGATACCACAGAAATACAAAAGATCATCAGAGAATATTATAAACAACTATACATTCACAAACTAGAAAACCTAGAATTCCTGGAAACATACAACCTCTCAAGATTGAACCAGGAAGAAATAAAAAACCCGAGCAGACCAATAATGAGTAGCAAGATTGAATCGGTTTAAAAAGTCTCTCAACAAAGAAGAGCCCAGGACCAGATGGATTCACAGCTGAATGCTACCAAATGTACAAAGATAAACTAACACCAATCCTCCTGAAACTGTTCCCAAAAATTGAGGGGAAGGATATTCTTCCTAATTCATTCTACGAGCCCCAAATTACCTGGATACTCAAACAGACAAGAACACTACAGACCAATATCCCTGATAAACACAGATGCAAAAACCCTCAATGAAATATTAGCAAACTGAATCCAACGGCACATCAAAAAGATAATGCACCAGGACCAAGCGGGTTTTATACCAGGGGTGTAAGGATGGTTCAACAGACACAGTCCGTAAATGTGATACATCACATTAACAGAATTAAGGGCAAAAACCATATGATCATCTCCAAAGATGCCGAAAAAGCATGTGATAACTTTCAGCATCTCTTCACGATGAAATCCCTCCACACATTAGGCATGCAAAAAAGCATACCTCAAAATAATAAGGATCATATCCAACAGTCTCACAGCCAACATATAAGAACTGGAAAAAGACAAGGATGTCGATTTTCATCACTCCTATTCAACATAGCACTGACAGTTCTAGCTAGAGCAATCAGGCAAGAGAAAGAAACAAAAGGCACCCAAACTGGTAAAGAGGAAGTTAAGTTATCCCTGTTCATTCATGATATGATCTTCTATCTAGAAAAACCTAATGACTCCCCCCACAAAAAAACTCTTAGATTTGATAAATTCAGTAAAGTTTCAGGATACAAAATCAATGTACAAAAAAGTTGCATTTCTATACCAAAAAGAAAAAAAAAAAAAACTACTATCTAGCTGAGAAGGAAATCAAGAAGGCAATCCCGTTTACAATAGCCAGAAAAAAAAAAATTGGAGGAAGATGGCAGATAGGAGGCAGGGCTAACGTGCAGTTCCCGCTCAGAAGGACAGAACAGCGTGCAGAGACTCACATCGTGAACTTTTGCTCCGAGAACCACTGTAGAATGTACCAGGAAAACTGAAAGAATTCACAAATCCTTTGCAAGAAGCAGCATACCACTGCAAATTCCATGAGACACAGGCAAAAAACTGAGTTCCTAGTGTGTGAGGTGGGGAAAACCTGCCTCTGAACACACATCCTCACTGTGGTAGCTGAAAATCCAGATAATGGGAAAAGGATTTAACCTTACTTAGAGGTGAAATAGCTTTAGGGAGCCACACGAAAAATCAAAGTAGCATCAGTGGCAGGAAGAGCCCTGTAGGCACTCCCAGTCTCCAGCTCAAGCCCAGGGAAGCCATCCCTGACTATATCTCACAGGCGCCCTTGAGGAAGGCAGCCAGCGGAATTAGGGTGGGGTCACAGGATGAAAGAAGCTTCCAACTGAAATTCGTAATAATTTTGACTGGGCACAAATGTTCTTGAGCAGAATTTCTTGAGCAGAATCTGGTGGGGGGGCAGGGTACAAATGGGAACTGCTGCAGATACGAGCGCAGAAGCCATCTCCAACAGTGCGGGCAGATGGGGAAGGGCAAAGCCTGAAGGTCATGCTTGCTTTCTCAGTGGGGAAGCTTATGGCCTGGGGCAAGATCTGAGGTAGGCACTGCAGAAGAGAGACCAGCCTTGCCAACTGTGTGGGAGCTGGATGAGGCCTTTCACTACTGGCTCTCCCCCACTTCCCTGGCAAACTATGTAACACAGCACAGGTGGCCACAATCCCCTCTCGAACAAAACCCCATTGGCCTGAGAACCACCCCTCAACAACCACAGTGGCTGCAGCAAGCCCTGCCCAGGGAGAATCAGAACCCAGACCCACCTAACCGTGCCCCCAGCTGATAGTATTTCTCTACCTACCCTGGTAGCTGAACACAAAAAACATAAATTCTTGGGAGCTTTATGGCCCCACCCATCGCCTGAGAAACCAGAATACTTACCCTGGCCAACCTGAGGTGAGCTTCGATGCCTCTACTACTATGGCAGCTGGCACTCTCTTGAAAGCGAGGCCAACCAACTGGGCAACCAACTCAGGCCATTACAGCAACTCATGACACAATAACCCTGCTCCCAGGAAGGAGAAGACAAAAGCTAATTCCACTGCCTGCAACGTTCTGGCTAACCAGAGGTCCTGAGTTTCTCCACATGACACTTTCACTCCTGCCGTCACCAGCATTTGAGAAAGCCAGCATACTAAACATATCTATAACCAAGAACTCTCACAAAGTCTCCATTACTCCCCTGCCAACCCCACCAAAGCAGATGCTGGTATCCACAGCTAGAAGACCTGAAGACAGACCACATCATAAGACTCTTTGCAGGCATTCCCCAGCCCTGGTCCAGAGCCTGGTAGCCCTACTGGTGGCTAGGCCCAGAAGAACAGTAACAATTACTGCAGGCTGGCTCTCAGGAAGCCCCATCCCTAGGGGAAGGGGGAGAACACCGTATCAAGGGATCACCCAGTGGAACAAAAGAATCTGCACAGCAGGCCTTGAGTTCCAGGCCTTTCCAATGAACTAGTCTCCCACATGAAAAGGAATCAAAAAAGTAATTCTGGTAATATAACAAAACAGGGTTCTATAGCACCCCTAGAAGATCACACTAGCTCCCTAGCAATGGATCCAAACCAAGAAGAAATCTCTGAATTGCCAGATAAAGAATTCAGAAGGTTGATTATCAAGCTACTCAAGGAGATACAAGAGAAAGGTGAAAACCAATTTAAAGAAACTTTAACAATACAGGATATGGATGAAAAATTCTTCAGAGAAATAGGTATCATAAAGAAAAAACAACCACAACTTCTGGAAATGAAAAAACACACTTAGAGAAATACCAAATGCACTGGAAAGTTTCAACAGTAGACTGGACAAGTAAAAGAAAGAACTTCAGAGCTCAAAATCAAGGCTTTCAAATTAACCCAATCGGACAAAGACAAAGAAAAAAGAATTTTTAAAAAATGAACAAAGCTTCCAAGAAATTTGGGATTATGTTAAATGGTCAAACCTAAGAATAATTAGTGTTCCTGAGGAAGAAGAGAAATCTAAAAGTTTGGAAAACTTATTTGAGGGAATAACTGAGGAAAACTTCCTGACCTTGCTAGAGATATAAACGTCCAAATACAAGTAGCTCAAAGAACACTTGGGAAATTCATCACAAAAAGATCATCACCCAAGCACACAGTCATCAGGTTATCTAAAGTCAAAATGAAGGAAAGAATCTTAAGAGGTATGAAACAAAAGCATCAGGTAACCTATGAAGGAAAACCTATCAGATTAACAGATTTTTCAGCAGAAACCTTAAAAGCCAGAAAGGATTGGGGTTCTTATCTATAGCCTCCTGAAACAAAATAATTGTCAGTCAAGCATTTTGTATCCAGCAAAACTAAGCTTCATAAATGAAGAAGAAAAACAAAGAAATATCTAGGAGAATATTTAGCCAAGGAGATGAAAGATATCTCAAAAAAAAAAAAACTACAAGCCGGGTGCGGTGGCTCACACCTGTAATCCAGCAATTTGGAAGGCCAAGGCGGGCGGATCACGAGGTCAGGAGATCGAGACCATCCTAGCTAACATGGTGGAACCCCCTCTCTACTAAAAATACAAAAAATTAGCCGGGTTTGGTGGCGTGCACCTGTAGTCTCAGCTACATGGGAAGCTGAGGCAGGAGAATCACTTGAACCCGGGAGATGGAGGTTTGCAGTGAGCCAAGATTGCGCCACTACACTCCAGCCTGGGCAACAGAGTGAGATTCTGTCTCAAAAAAACAACCAAACAAACAAACTACAAAAAACACTAACGAAACAAATTGTGGATAACACAAACAAATGGAAAAACATCCCATGCTCATGAATCAGAAGTATTAATATTGTTAAAATGACCACACTACTGCAAACAATCTATAGATTCAATGCAATCCCTACCAAAATACCAATGTCATTTTTCACATAATTAAAAAAACTACCCTAAAATGTATATGGAATCAAAAAACAGCATGAATAGCCAAAGGAACCCTAAGGAAAAAGAACAACGCTGGAGACATCAACTTACCTAACTTCAAATTATACTACAGGGATACAGTAACCAAAAGAGTATGGTACTGGTATAAAAACAGATACAAATATCAATGGAACAGAATGGAGAAACCAAAAATAAAGCCACTTATTTACCGCCAACCAATCTTTGACAAAGCTGACAAAAACATACACTGAAAAAAGGATACCCTTTTCAATAAAAGGTGTTGGGAAAATTGGATTGCTATATGCAGATAAAATAAATTGGACCCCTATCTCTTGCCATATATATAAATCAACTCAAAATGGAATAAAGACTTCAATGTAAGACCTGACATTATAAAAATACTAGAAGGAAACCTAGGAAAACTCTTCTGGACATTGGTCTAGGAAAAGAATTCACGACTTAAGACCTCGAAAGCACAGACAACTAAAGCAAAAATAAACAAACAGAACTTAATTAAACTAAAAAGCTGCTGCACAGCAAAATAATCAACAGAGTGAACAGATAACCTGCAGAATGGGAGAAAATGTTTGCAAACGATGCATCCAACAGAAGACTGACATCCAAAATTTACAAGGAATGCAAACAACTCAATAACTATTACGGGATCTGGCCAGCAGCCCACAATGCAACGGGGCTCTCTCTTTGTTCCCAGGTGGATCGGCAGGTCGAGAAATAATAGACACACACAAGATAGTGAAAGCTGGGTCCAGGGGGGTCACCGTCTTCTGGTCCCGTGGCGCCAACAATGCACTGGATATGCCAGCATCTACTATTAAGTTTAGTGAGGGCAGGGGTAGATTAGTGAGGGATTTAGGGTCATTTGATGATGAGGTGAGATGGTCACATGGGGATGAAGTAATAATTCTTTAACATGACATCTGTATGCAGAAGTACAGTATACAGAGATAAGAATTTACAATATAGTGTGTGCATCAGTAATTTCTAACAGAGCCTTAAAACAGAAACACAGTCTTCCATAACCTATGATTGGCAAAATGTTAATCAGCAGTAACAGTTGCAGCAAATGCTGGTTACAAATAATTCATAGAAACAGGACGTGAAGTTAGACAACTGGTTAGACCAGAATTTCTCAGAAGGGAGTATGCCTTAACCCTAAAGAGGCCTAGAAGAGCCGTGGCAAGATGAGGGCGTTTATAGCCCTATCTTATCCACATGGACAGGCGCCCCCCATGCGTCTGTTTATAGGCTTTCCACGAGGTTCGCATTCCATTCCCAGAGCTATGAACGTCTGCTTTTCTGGGATAGAAATCTTGGTGATGTGAAACCTCCCTGACTGCACGTCCATTCATAGGCTCTCTGCAGGGGAAGCACATCACGCACGGTTGGCTCATTCTGGCAGCCCAACCTGGCATTGTCTTTACACAATCCTGCATGCAGTTTTGTATTTACAATAATCAGGAGCATTTCATCTTTTATTCCATAGCAATAGTTTCAGGGGGTCTCCTTACAAACAACAATAACAAAAATGACTTCATTAAAAAGTGAGCAAAGGACACACTTGAAAAAGCGGGCAAAAGACAGACTTTGAAAGAAGTCATACAAATGGCCAACTAGCATATGAAACCACGTCCCACATCACTAATCAGAGAAATGCAAACTAAAACCACTATGTGATACCATCTTACATCCGTCAGAATGGCTACTAGTAAAAAGTACAAAAACAACAAATGTTGGAGAGGATGCAGAAAAAAGGGAATACTTATATACGGTTGGTGGGAATGTAAATTATTACAACCTCTATGGAAAAACAGTATGGAGATTGCTCAAATAACTGAACATAGAACTACCATCTGATCCAGCAATCCCACTACTGGGTATCTACCCAAAAGAAGATAAATCATTCTATCAAAAAGATGCCTGCACTCATATGTTTATAGCAGCACTGATCACAATAGCAAAGATATGGAATCAGTCTAAGTGCCAATCAATGGATGACTGGATAAAGAAAATGTGGTATATATACACAATGGAATATAATCCAACCAGAGCCAAGAATGAAATCACATATTTCACAACAGTGGAATCATCATCTTAAGTGAAACAAGTCAGATACAGAAAGACAAATGCTGTTATGTTCTCACTTATAGATGGGAGCTAAATCACGTATTCACATGGATGGAGGGTGCAGAGTGATAGAAAATGAAGATTGAAAAAGGCGATGGGGTAGGAGGGAGGCTGGATGATGAGAAATTATTTAATGGGTATACTGTACATTATTCAAGTGACAGACACCCAACGAGCCCTGACTACACTACTACACAATCTATGCATGCAACAAAATTGCACTTGTACCCCCATAAATTTATATAAAAATAAATTAAACTGTGGTATATCCAGAGAGTGGAATCCTATTCAACGTTAAAAAGATACGAGCTATCAAGCCATGAAAAGATATGGAAGAACCCTAAATATACGTTAAATGAAAGAAGCCTAGCTGAAAAGGCTATATACTGTGTGATTCCAACTATATGACATTCTGGGAAAGGTAAAACTACCGAGACAGTGAGATCAGTGGCTGCCAGGGGTCAGAGAGAGAGGGAGGGATAAACAGACAGGGCACAGAGGATTTTTAGGGCAGTAAAACTACTCTGCGTGATGCCATAATAGTGGATATGGGACATCATACATTTGCCCAAACCCAAAGAACGTACAACACCAGGAATGAACCCGAATGTAAACTCTGGACTCTGGGTGATAATGTGTCAATGTAGGTGCATCAACTGTAACAAACGTGCCCCTCTGGTGGGAGATGTTGGCAACAGGGAAGGCTCTGCATGTGGGGGATAGGAGGTACATGTGATATCTCTGCACTTTTCTCTCAATTTAGCTGTGAACCTAAAACTGCTCTAAAAAACTTGTCTCAAAAAAAAAAAAAAAAAAACAAAAGGCAAGTGAGTGGCTGCCTGGAGATGATGGTGGACAGGGGAACACGAGCGAAGTCCGAGGCGAGACATGTTTGGGGGTGATGAAGATGTTCACTATCCTGATGGCAGTGGTGGTTCTACAGGTGTATGTACAAGTGAAAACGTATAAAATTGTCACTTTAAATGTGCAGTTTGTTGTATGTCAATTATACCTCAATAAAGCTGTTAAAATGTATTTACTAGACTTCAGACTATATACCCAATATCATGCATTATTAATGTATAGCTGTACCAATTATTTATTTAGACACTCTATATTTTCTGTATTTGTTTTTGTGTTATAAGTTAAATTTTTAAAGAATTTTTGAGTCCCTACCATATTCCTACATTGTACTGTGCATATACTACAGAAGCTACAAAACAAGTATGTAAGACATTTATTCCCTTCACGGTATTGACAGCCTTCCTAGGAAGACAAGACTTTTTAAACAATGCAATATTTCCAGTATGGCCAAATGTCTATATACAAACAGTTAAGTGAAATGGGAAGCAAGAGTGTGTAAGCCTCCCACCGCATATGTGTGCTAAACATTGTGTGGCAGGCCACCCCTTTCTTCAAGGAGCATACAGCTTTATGCAGGAAAAGAAAAGCCATTAGGATATAATGTGATAAGTGAACTGGTAGATAAATGGAGAACTGCACTGAGTGTTATGAGAGTGCTCAGGAGATGCCTCATGGCAAACTTCACTGGTGGAGTTCATGGCTGAGCTGAGTCTTGAATGACATGTTAGGTTTTGATGGAGAACAGCTGGTGAAATGCATAGAAGGCACAGCAGACATACTTTGTTTCTAACACACCTGAAGATTATGTCTTTATTAATAATGGCTCAGAATGTGAGGTTTGGAATGGCAAGAGATACAGACAGGGGTCAGGTATAGATCTTACGTGTTACCTTAAGGAAATTGTACAGTATTTGAATGACAAACATCTTTGCAGGATTTGGAGCAGGGAAATGACAAGCTCACACCTTCACTGTGCATGTGTATGTGTGGTGGGGATTGAACTAGCCCTTAAATAACAAGTAGACTCTGAATGGAGAGAAGGGACAGAGGAGGTGCCCCAGGTTAGGACTCCACACACCAGAAAGGCAACTTTCAAAGGTTCTTCCACTTGATCCCTCTTCCCTCATCAGGCACATGGCACTGAGAAGGCAAATGCAAACACGTAAAGGCTGACTTACTAAAAACAATCAGGCCCTGGCATTAGATTGCCACGCCAAGGAAACAGAGAAGAGGACAAATATTTACTGAGTATCTACTGAGTAAAATCCTTACAAAAAAATTACCTCTTTTTTTTTTTTTTTTTTGAGACAGAGTCTCGCTCTGTCACCCAGGCTGGAGTGCAGTGGCGCAATCTCAGGTCACTGCAGTCTCTGCCACCCAGGTTCAAGTGATTCTCCTGCCTTATCCTCTCGAGTAGCTGGGATTACAGGCACACACCACCATGCTTGGCTAATTTTTGTATTTTTAGTAGAGATGGGGTTTCACCAGGTTGGCCAGGCTGGTCTTGAACTACTGGCATCAAGTGACCTGCCCGCTTCAGCCTCCTAAAGTGCTGGGATTACAGGTGTAAGCCACCGCGCCCAGCCAAAAAATAACTTATTGAAGTGAAATGCACATAACATAAAACTAACCATTCAAAAATAAACAGTTCAAGGGCTTTGGGTGTATTCCAAAGAAATCCACTTTCTGTCTATGGATTTTCCTATTCTGGACGTTTCACAGAAACGGCATCGTACAATATATCAGCACAATATTTTCAAGGTCCATTCATGTTGTGGTACGTACCCATTTAGTTATCGTTTTTCTTTTTTAATTGTGATAAAATACACATAACGTGAAATTGGCCGATTTAACCGTTTTTAAGTGTACAGTTCAGTGATAGGAAGTATATTCACCATCAGCACTATCCATCCCCAGAATTCCCTTCATCCTAGAAAATGAATAATCTATTCTCATTAAACAAGAACTCCCTAGGGCCGGGCGCGGGGGCTCACGCCTGTAATCCCAGCACTTTGGGAGGCTGAGACGGGCGGATCACGAGGTCAGGAGATCGAGACCATCCTGGCTAATAACACGGCGAAACCCCGTCTCTACTAAAAAAATACAAAAAACTAGCCGGGCGCGGTGGCGGGCGCCTGTAGTCCCAGCTACTCGGGAGGCTGAGGCCGGAGAATGGCGGGAACCCGGGAGGCGGAGCTTGCAGTGAGCTGAGATCCGGCCACTGCTCTCCAGCCTGGGCGACAGAGCGAGACTCCGTCTCAAAAAAAAAAAAAAAAAAAAAAACAAAAAAAAAAAAAACAAGAACTCCCATTCCTCCTCACCCTAGTAGTTCATGAAATGAACTACTCTAGATACCTCTTACAAGTGGAATCACACTTGTAAAGAGGTGCCTTTTTGTGACAGGCTTATTTCACTTAGATGCCACTCCTTCCTATAGCTGAATATTCCATTATTGTTTATGTACCAAAATCGATTATCCACTCATCTAATGAGGGACACTTTGGTTGTTTCCACTTCTTGGCTATTGTTGTAATGGTCGTCTAAAATATTAATAGTAAAACCAAAATATCTGGTCAGAAAAGCTTAGAATACGGAAATAAAGACCACCAGGGCAAAAGCAAGACAAATGGAGTATCTTAGTTCATCTATCCTAGAACACAGTATACACTCAACATGGTGGCACCCACCGACATCAAAATTCTTATTGACATCAAAAATACTTATTAACTAGATGCTGTGAAAAATAAAAAGATGCAGAAAATATAGTCTCGTCCTTTAAAGAACATAAAGTTTCATGAGAAAGTCAATACAGATAGGTACGTATAATACAAGGTTGAAAGTGCAAGACTCTGAGACACCTTCACGTGTGATGCAGGATCTGACTCTGCCTCCGAGAATAAAAAAGATTTGGATAGACAGAGAAAGGCGAATGGGAGAAGGCTATGGAAACAATGGGAACCAAAGCTTAAAGATGGAAAACTATATTTGCAAATACTGAATCGATTTTAGTCATGAGGATTTACATGCAACAATTTCATTTTGTTCTAATCTGGAGGCAATTTAAATTTAGTCGTCCAGAACTAGAGTATGTGAACTTGAAGACGAACTAAAATCCAGTGAAAGAGAATGATAATTAGACTCCAAGAAAGAACCTTATGTGCTAATTTTCAAAGAAGTGCACAACTAAGCCCTCCAGTGTGGATGGTAACTGGCTGCGCCCTTCCTGAGGAAAGCTCTCCAGAGATGGGTCTCCAGGGTATGTTTCAGTCACACTTTCTCACTTGGAAACCTAAATACGTGCTTATTTCTTTTGGTTTGGTTTGATGTCTTCTTTCTCCATCCTTCTCAAAAGACAAAGACATCCGCTCAGAATCTACTTCACGAACACTACTCTCACAAAAAAATACGAAAATCATATACTCAGCTCTCTGCTTTTTATGCTAAACAAGTCTGACTCTTTTCACTCCTTAAAAAGGAAAATGAGAAGAAAGAGGTAGATGTGAGGCCAGGTACGGTGGTTCACATCTGTAATCCCAACGCTTTGGGAGGCCTACAGGGAGGATCACTTGAGCCCAGGAGTTCAAGACCAGCCCAGGTAGTAGAGTGAGACCCCATCTGTACAAAAAATTAAAAAGTTAGCTGGGCATGGTGGTGGGCACCTGTTTTCCCAACTACTCGGGAGGCTGGGGTGGGAGGATCACTTGAGCCCAGAAGGTGGAGGCTGCAGTGAGCCATCAATGACTGTGCCAATGAACTCCAGCCTGGACAACAGAGCTAAATCTTGTTTCAGAAAAAAGAGGTAGATGTGAGAAATATCACCAAGATGAAAGCGAGTACTGCTATGAGGTACTGGCGCAGAAGGTGGAGGCATTTACCGTAAGTCTCAAGTTTCTGGTTTGACCACTTGGATAGAAAGTGTCCCAGAGACTGAAAGGAAATATAGATGAGAGAGAAATGACAGGTTCTGTTTTAGAAATGACCAGTGTGAGGTGGCAGGAGGACACCCATAAGTAGCACAGAGCTAGATTTCTCTGTTTTAGCTTAGGGTGGGTGGTGGTTTGGAGGTCTCGATCTGGGGGCAAGTGAATGGGTGGCAGTTCAGGAGCAGTAAAAGACACAGCTAAGGAGTGGCCAGAGAAGGAGGAGGGAAAAAGAGAGGAGCAGTGACCAGAGATGAAGACAGACAAAATTTGGGGGGTGAAATTACAAACAATAAATGGCACGGAGAAATTAAAAACAGAATCCATAGAATTAGGCAGTTGCAAGGTCACTGGCAAACATTTAATTATCTCCTTCTGTAACTCTCTTTTGGTTAGAAATTAATGCTGATGTGACTGAGATCTGATAAAGGAAATTATATGAAAACATTTTCTTCTTTTAACTCCCTCTAGGCAGCACATGAAGTTACAAGTCATCAGAAAGAAGGAGAATGCCAACAAAAGAATTAGCAACAAAGTAATACTCAGGTGAGATTTTTAAATTTTCTACAAAGTGCACATATATACACGCAAACACACGTATACATATGCACAGGAAAAGGTGTGAAAAGCTGTAATCCAAAGACATTTCTGGAAACTTGGAAGAGGAGATTGGAATTAGAAGTGGTGGACAGATCTCTAATTTTTAGTATTCTTTATCAGGACTATTTATTTATGCATTCACTTAAATTATTAAAAATTAAAAATACAATTTCCTACAAATGAGATAATCTGTTCATCTATCTCAGAATGACTGTGCATATGTATTATTAAGAATACTCAGCCTGGCTAGGCACGGTGGCTCACACCTGTAATCCCAGCACTTTCAGAGGCCGAGGCGGGTGGATCACTTGAGGTCTGGAGTTCGAGACCAGACTGGGCAATATGGCATAACCCCGTCTCTACTAAAAATACAAAAATTGGCCAGGCATGGTGGCAGGCGCCTGTAATCCCAACTACTTGGGAGGCTGAGGCAGGAGAACTGCTTTAACCCAGGAGGAGGTAGAGGTTACAGTGAGCCGAGATCATACCACTGCACTTCGACCTGGGCAACAGAGCAAGACTCCATCTCAAAAAAAAAAAAAGGATTAAAGAAAAAAGAAAATACTCAGCAAGGCCAGGCACGTGGCTCCCACCTGTAATCTCAGCACTTTAGCAGGCCAAGGCAGGTGGATCACTTGAGCCTAGGAATTTGAGGCAAGCCTGGGCAACATGGCAAAACCCCATCTCTATAAAAAATACAAAAAATTAGCCAGGTATAGTGGCGCGTGCCTGTAGTCCCAGCTACTCGGGAGGCTGAGGTGGGAGGACTGCTTGAGCTCAGGAAGGTGAGGCTGCAGTGAGCTATGATTGCGCCACTGCACTCCAGCCTGGGTAACAGAATGAGGCTCTGTTTCAGAATAGAAAAAAAAAAAAAGAATACTCAGATAGCTTGGAGGTCGTTATTCTTAGGACAAATTAGACCCTTTCCATCATTTGTCTAGTTTTAATTGTAACATTTTAATGTAACATTTTTCAAATTACCTCTTAAGGCTCCCTCCAGTTAAACAGTAATAAAGGAAATTACTTTCCCCATGAAAATTATAACAAAGTAAATTTAAAGTAGCTGAATATCAACAGGTGACTAAATTTAGGTATGTGTGACCGACAGACATTTTTTCAGACAGGGCTGTGTGCCCTAAAAGAAGTGTACTGTCAAGAAACACATTTCACAGATACCAGGAATATGAGTTTTTAGGGTGGGATCATAAGCTGCTCTCTTAACTGTTTTAGACATTTGGCACAAAATATTTTTAGGAATTCTTTATTCTTAAAAATCTCAACTGCATATATAAGCTTATTGCTCAGATAGAAGAACATTAGTAATCAACCAAAAGTTAATTCATGTTATTCATTTATTATTTTCTATAATGTATCTGAATATAATAAAATCATATATACTTTTTGGTGAGAAATTTTCAATATAGAGATTGAAATTATTTTTATATCAATGTCATAATTAGGAATATATGATTCATACTTCCATTTCACATTCGTCATTGCTAAGCCTCTGTGAAAGCATTGTTTATTTCTGTTTCACAACAAGAGCTAGAGAAAGCTCAGGGTAAAGATAAACAGGGATTACCAAAACCCCAAATAAAGACCTCTCCAAAAAAGACAAGTTATAAAACAAGGTCCCTGCATCAAGAAGCAAAAAATAATCTACTTTACCTCCTGTAAGATAATAGACTATATGGAACCCAGATGAGAAATATGTGAAAATACTGAAAATAAATTCAAGCTGATTTGAAGGAGTAAGTGTTTTTGTTTTACTACCATAAGTACATTAAAAACAAATTGTATTTGGACCCTACATAACTTACAAGTTATAGAAAGAGCTTCCAAGATGAAAAATAACTGCAAAAAGAATTACAATATAGAAATTATTAAAAGCATTTCAAAAACTATCATTTGCATTTGCAAAAAATTTTCCTCTTTAAAGGAGAATTCAAATAAAGAATAACACAAAAAAGTCAACCTCTCAATTGTTTCATGATTAAGCATAATAAAGAACATATCAGCAATCACACAGAATCTATTCTTATAAAATTCATTGCAACATTTAAAATATTTTACTGCACAGAAGTTTGGACATCTATAGATAATTAGTTTGATCTTGTTCTATTTTCACCTTGTTTGCAAACACCTCCTTTAATCACCCTCAGAGTCTATTAAACGACATAGTAAATTGTTTACTAAAAATATAGACATCAAATCTCCCCAAATTTTGGATTCTGAAAACTTAAGTATAAACAGGCAGCCAAACACTGTTTTGAAAAATATATTCATTTACATGGCATTACTTTTGCAGGGTTCTAATAAAAAATTTTAAGTACGGATTCTTTGTGTTTCCTATGAAAAATAAAACCATCATTTATACTAATTCAATTTAACTAAGAATACATGGTCAACATTTTTCTTACAACTTAATTCTTTGTGGCAAGTAATATGCTTATAGAATTTACTCAGTAGTGATTTTCCAGTTAGTACCAAATTTTTCATTCAAATATACAAGCTATTTAAAAGGAATTATTTAATAATAATAAATATGTGATATCACACCATGTACTTAAACCTAAAGCCTGTGATGCAGCAACAGTAACAGTGGGCAAATTTTTAAAAAGGAAACATGTCCACTGAACACTTTCATTTTTGAAGCAAAAACATCACCAAATTATTTCTTTTATACTAGACTCAATGTATTTCAATTTGCAATCAAATTTATACTCTTCACTAAAAAAAACTGTTGAAATAATAGAGAAATTACATATATAGAGGTAAAATATGATTTTTCTTGTTATTGCATTTCTCATTTCATTGTAAGTGATGGGGCGCTGCTGGCTGATTTCACAGGAGCAAAGGAGACCACACTAAGGTCAGGGTTTCCTTGAGAGAGGCGACAAGAAAGACTGAAAAATGTCACAGCTTGGAATCTGATTGCTTAAATACATCCTCTATTCTAGTCTTATAAGCTTTTCAGCTGGTAAATCAAAATCCTGTTATACACTAGGATAATATTCATGACAATTCTCTATATTTTATCTTCTTAAAATCAAAGACTCAATTCTAAAGGGTTAATAGAGGAATTACAAAGTAACTCTCTAGTTTGCATTTCCCATAATGCTAAAATAAAGCTTTTTCTTTTAGTCTAGAAATTTGCTTTTTTAATACTGTGAAAAGCCTCTATGAATCTGTTTAACGTATTTATTTCTTTTCATCTATTCAGTGCCACTGGGCATAACATGTAATGCAGTGCGTGTTGATATTTTGCAAAGCACCACATGACTCACTGTACCCTAATGCACTCCATTAATCCTGTTTGGACAGCTGGGTCCAGGCATTTGTTAGCTGCATTTTAATTGTTCCATCTTTCTTTTTTTTCTTTTTATTTATCTCTATGGCAAACTACTCTGGAATTTAATTTGTTGGCCTTCAAAAAGTAAATTTTACCATTAGTTTGTTTTCTTTGTATCAAAACTATACTCAGCATGTAATTTTCTTCCATAAAATCAGTATATATTAATGATTAGCAATCAATCTTAAATAACAGTACAGTGAATGAGTTTCATAAGTATTAAAATGATAGGCTGGCTGAAATAGAACAGAAATTATTTAACAGACTCATAATATAAATGATAACATTTAACATCAAATCAGGTTGCTAAAGAGCATACTTTCAGCATTTTCAAGATTTACATAAGCAGATGTCAAAACAATAACAAGTCCTATAAAGCAAACACAAAAGAAATAAGACTATTACACACACCAGTTTTTTATTAGCTTATGGAACAGTGGTCCCTTTACATTTACACTTTAATTTTGTTTTCTATTACAAACATGAAATCCTTTGTAAGAATTATGAAGATAACTACAAAGCTTCTACTTTCTTTGCACAGCCTGCATCCCTGATATCTGTAAGTCTTCAATAAATAATGGAGGCAATATGAGAGCTAATGCAAAAGCAACTCAAAGTTACCAGCAATTTTTGTTATGAGCAAGTAGCTAAAATTTAATGACCGAAATTTTCCGATCATTTGTGTGCACTCTTAAGTCAAAACCTAAGTCTAGAGAATTAGATAGAAATGCTTAATGAAAATTTTTGTCTGAAATAATATTTAGTGAAGAACTGAGAATATGGTCTACGATAGCATTTTATAAAAGGCGACTAAAGGAAGACTTACCCAACTATTTCAATGACAAAGTGAAAATCTGTTTTTCTTTTAAAAGATTATCAAATTCTCCATAAACTGAAACATTAAGAAAATTACAGGAATGAATGACAGACAAGTAGGAACTCTCAAGGGTGTCCTTTGAATCAGAGTGTGTTCCCAGAGATTACACTGCTTTCACCTCTATTTCGTGGACACAAAGCAGCTTAAAATAATTTACAAATGTTCAATTTTTTAAACCATACTAAATTATAAATGCTTAAAAACTTTTATATAGAAAAATTAGTTTAATGTAGTTTCCTCACTAGAGGACTCAAAAGCTTAACTTATGAATGTGTCAGTAAAAACAAAACACAACAAAAAACCAGCCCATTGTTTGGAGAAAGAATGCTTTTAAGTGTGTAAAAAATAAACGGTCTTTATTTGGTAAAAGTATTTGTCTTGGTATGCCCCTATACATAAAGTACAGAAGCAAAGGTGTAAAATGATGCAGGAAGAAACACTATATTTCAAAGGTAATCTTTATGAAAAAGTTTAGAAAGTAAAAGTTAAATAAGTTCAGTAAAGACAGTTTTTAAAAACATGGATCTTTAAGTGAAAATTTCTCAATGAAACTTACCCAGTGTTCTCGACATCACAGGCAGAGCAGAGCTCAAGACCAAGATGGACACACAATTTCCAATGATCTGTTATGAGAAATGAGAAAGAATATTGGGCAGTTAAACAGCAGGATGACAATCAAACCCAGTAACATTCTGAGAAATTATTGCGCATTCTAGTTACCTAGTGTACTTTGCCGACTTCTTAATGATACTTAGTATTCAGTACAGAATTTTCAAAGAAAAACACACTTTTAAAATAAATAAGGTTATATCTGTAAGTTCTAGAAGATGTTTACAGTACCCAGCACAAATATACTTATAGAATGCTTAAATTACTTGACACCTAGATAATGCATTTTACATTACTGATTGCAGTTGTTAGTTTCAAAAGGCTCTGCCTGTCAGGTAACAAATAATTAACATATTGGAGACTTCGGACTACATTTTTAAGGCCAGATTATTGCTTAAGATCTCTTTTATCACATCTATTTCTAATGTTTATTATAAGATTTAAAAAGCACCAGAAATCCAAAACCTCTAAACTTTTGTAATAACGCATCCTATGTTTATTCTTCCATAGTAAATAAGAGGAGTTGAAAATACCAATTAATATTTATGATCACTTAAATTAGATACTAAATATCTCAACTACTTATTAAGTTTAAAGAAATAGCTGTGTGTGTGTGTGTGTGTGTGTGTGTAAAATAACTTCTCCCCTTCAAGTAGGCTAAAAATATAAAATAAAAACAAAACAAGCTTTCCGCTCTTATTAGTTATTCTTCTTTGTCAGCCTATGGGAATATTTTATAAAGATTCAGTCACTATATACGGCAACAGCCTTTTTATTCTGAAGCCAATGACATGTTGTGGAAAAAGTCAAATTAGCCTCAGACTACAAAATGTTTCTGAGTAGAACTCTTCCGTCTTACTTTAATTATTCAAATTTGAAATACTTTGTCTCTACTACTTGTAGCAAGTAAGTTCTTCAGACTTCAAACAAGCTCCCTGAAGTACAGTTAGCACAATCCAAGTTACTCATTAGCAATACGCTTTCTTTAGAGGAAAAGGAGTCCTTTCAAGGGTCTTCTATAGCTAGTTAACAAGCTCTGCAGCTCTTTGCATTTACAGTGAATGGACGCCATCCAAATTAAACAGGGTACATCCCTTTCCCACTCACTCAGCATTTTGAAAATCTTCCAGTTTGTGTTTACGCAACTTACAAACAAATACCTATCACTGCAAATGAACCATTCAGGATGACTATTAAATAAAGCAGTCTGTCTGGGAAGGCAAGAGAGGCCACAGTCACCTAAGACTCTACCTTACCTTTGTCATAGTTGTGTCATCTTTCTTGGGAGTAAAGTTTCCAAAAAATCGAAGGCTATAGAAACCGACAACAGAGGACACCATAAGATAGCTGTGAGAATCAAGGAAAAAACTCTCCAACAGAATGCAAGTTTCCTAAGTTCTCAGCAGTCTCCAAAAAGTCTTAAGGCCCATAGGAAAAACCACTTCAAGTGCTTGAGGAAGACTAACCTGTTGTTTTCTCTTCTAGACAAGTGTCTTAGTAAATAACCACTGCCCCAGAAAACTAGGTATAAAATTTGGGGATAGGCTGAACGTTCAGTTAAAGAAAGGATACAAAATCAAAATGATTTCAAGTGCAGCTCCCACAAAACCAAACGTAGAAAGAGAGGCATTTCCTATTCCAGGCCCCTGGGGTGGGAGAAAGACACTTTTCAGAATTCAATGACACCATTATACTGGTTTCCCTAAAACAGCTGTTTCATAAATATAAGACAGTTGAAATTATGAATGTTTACTACTTTGAAATAACATCTAGACTTTCAAAGGCCAACAAGACATGGCATTAAACTGATTTCATCAACAAATTCAGGCACCATGTTAACAATTTTAATAAGCTCAAGAAAAATTACTTATCTCAAATGTCATTTAAGTTACTTGTCAAGATGACATGATTATGCTTACTGTTATAAAATGGGGCAACTTGCCACTTGAGGAAAAAAAATCCTGAATAGTTTTGGGAAAGAGTTTTTAAAAATACCATAGAAAAATAAGAATAGGATATACAGCTATCTGAATGCTTACACAACATACAAAGATTACACAATCAAAGTATGTCAAAATTAAGCTAACAGTAGAAAGAGAGTAAATGTGCATATCCTGTTCCCATACCTGAAAGTGTCTTTTGCCCAAATTTTCCTTGGGAATTCAGAGTTACAAAAGATAAAACTGTTAACACCGATTTTTAAAAAGTAATGCTATAAATTTTTTCCTAAACAATTATCCCTATCTCAAAAACTATCTTTACCTAGAACTTTTAGAAAACACAAAAAAAGTTAATATTTTTACAATGAAATCTGAAAAAATCATTCCCTACTGAAATAGAACAGTATTTTCAAAGATTACTAATAAAAGAAACTATCTGAATATTTTACTGGTCAGCACAGATTACATCTAATAGAAACAACAGGGATAATTAAGAATCTACAGTCAGACCAATAAAAAATAACTTTTTGACAATCTTTTGAAGAATAAATAAATGATGCTAGTAGAAAGTGATGGGGTTCAGGACACACTACTCCAAAATATGGGGCCTAGTATTTGAGAAAACACAGGAAGGTCACATACTGATCTGCCTCCCTTCTCCTATGAAGCAGGCCATAAGACCCCCGTTCGAGGGTGCCCTCCCCGCCACCCAGAGGAGAGGCACACCGAGAAGAATATGAACAGGCCTTGCCTGTTTATATCATTTATAATCATTTATAATCATTAGATCATACCCCTGTCTTCCAATCATACTTCCCCAATACTGTCCACTCTTCACCAAACCTGAGCATAAAAATACACAGCTTTTTCTGTTTTTTCTGGTCTTCTTCATTTCTGAAGACTCCTGTGATATGTAAAACTTATCTTAAATAAATTTGTCAGCTTTACTCTTGTTAATCTTTTGTTATAGGCATCTCAGCCATGAACCTTGCAATAGGTTAGAATAAGAAATTACTTCTTCTCCCCCACAAAAGCTTATTGATCAACAGAGATAATGCTTTGGAATTATGCTATCTCAAGAGAAGCCATGTAGGAAGGATGAAGATTATTTAATTTTTTTACACAATTATACAGGGATCTCCTGTAACGTACAAGTCATTTTCTACTAAGCACTAAGAGGGATGGGTACAAAAATGTACCACAGGGCTTGGGACTTGTTTTGTTGGTATAGTAAAATGGGTTAAAAGTGACTAGGAAGTCAGTATAGTAAGTGACTTCCTGTTCTATCAGCGGGTTTGAGTATAAAACTAAGAAAAAGATAAGGCTGTACGTGGAAAAGGGTAGTTTCTCGTCTGTCTGTAGGATGAGGCACGTGAAGCATGATGGTGGGCTTATATTCATGGAGAAGAGGCTGTTACTGAATACAACAATGGCAATAACAGATGGCACAAGGTCCTGGAAAGACTGGGGTCGGGGGATCTGAATCAAGACTGTGGCTAAAGGAATTTCATATAGCTGAATGAATTTCAGTAAAATCAAGATAAACTCTGATAAGAAATCTAAAAGGAAATTCCAACACTTGAAAAAAGGCCCTGTCAATCCAAAGTAAAAAATTAGACACAAAAACCACAGTTTATATTATAAAGGCTCTTTGCATAAAGAAATTCATATAACTTGAAGTATATACATGCACAAAGGTGAATGCTTTCATTAGCTTATTTGAAATACTCAGGGTATAGACATAGAATACTTTTGCAAAAGACAGACATTTTAAAGGATTTTACTTTACCCTTGTTCCTTTTGGCATTGCTGTTTCATCAACCAATAGGCAAAGAATATTACAAGCCACCAAGAGGACCGAGATGGACTACAAGACAAACAGCAAACTGTCAGCTCTCAAGACTTTTTACCAATACAAAATACTAAAATCTAGGTAACCAAATATATGTTTCAGAATAGAGGGAAAGCAGTCAAGACCAAAAGGCTATATATTAAACTAATCAGACTACAAACAGGAGCTGAAGAAATTCTAAAAGATTCTGCAAGTTATTGTAATTTCAAAGCTTGTGACAAAAGCTGGTAGCATAGATCCTTCTACTGAGTGATCTCACCAATTGGAAACACACAACTCCACAGACTTAAAAAAGTGGTAAAATATTATCAGAACTAATTTCATAATGTAATTTTCATATTTTATCACAGAATTTAAAGCAGGTTATCTGCAACACCTTGTTTTCTTAATTTTTAATGAAAACAAAGACTGAATTTCCTCCTTTCATGAAGAAACAGATAATCTTCAGAATTTTTTTTAATTGTCATTAATTTACATTTTTGCTTTACTGGATTTTCATAAATAAAGGCATAGATGGATTTTAATCCTGTTGATAGAAAACCAGTTTATGAAAAACCATTTATCTGAGGGAGCTGCCATACTCAAATGCTAAAGTAAATAATACATAATTTGCTTTTATTTAACTAGGTAAATAAATTCTTACTGTCTCAATAAGGAGGAGAACCATAACAGCGGGATACACCAAATTTCTTTCCCATGCTGAAGCCTTTTTTCGCCTCTCTATTAAAAGGAAAAACAAAATAAAACAAAGTTTTCTCCAGATTAACATTTTCATTCCATAATGCTATAATCTGTTTTTTACATAATTTCTTCTGAAAAAACACAAATTACTTTTAATTTACTTCCACAAACTATAAAAACTAGAGATAGGGCCTTGCTCTGTCACCCAGGCTAGAGCACAATGGTATAGCCACAGCTCACTGCAACCTCCTAGGCTCAAGTGATCCTCCCATCTCACCCACCTGAGTAGCTGGGACTACAGGTACGTGCCACCATGCCTGGCTAATTTTTTATTTTATTTATTTTTTGTAGAGACAGGGTCTTGCTATGTTGCCCAGGCTGGTCTTGAACTCCTGGGCTCAAACAATCCTCCCACCTCAGCTTCCTAAAGTGCTGGGATTACAGGCAAGAACTACCATACCCAGCCAGAAATCAGTTTTAAACCCAGTTTGCTATATTAAACACCTCATAAGAGAGAACGGAGCAGAAGTAATTCTGTGATGCTTGAATTTCAGCTCTGAGAAGACATCTCAATTGTTCAGGAAATATATTGTTAATATACAGCTGACTCTGAAAATACAGAAATACAGTAGGTCTTCTATAGTCACAGGTTCTGCAATAATTTTCTATCATACGTAGATTTTGGTATCCATGGGGGTTCTGAAACCAGACCCCCACGAATACTGAAGGCCTACTATATTTGTATTTCATATAGATCTACATATTGATATATATCTGAATGAATAAAGTTATATGAATAAAAATCCCTTCTATTCTTTTTTTTTTTTTTTTTTTTTTGAGACAGAGTCTCGCTCTCCCAGGCTGGAGTGCAGTGACATGCTCTCAGCTCACTGCAACCTCTGCCTGCTAGGTTCAAGTGATTCTCCTGCCTCAGCCTCCCAAGTAGATGGTACTACAGGCGCACGCCACCACACCTGGCTAATTTTTTGTATTTTTAGTAGAGACGGGTTTTCACCATGTTAGCAAGGATGGTCTCGATCTCCTGACCTCGTGATCTGCCCACCTTGGCCTCCCAAAGTGCTGGGATTACAGGTGTGAGCTACCGCGCCCAGCCCTCTTCTATTCTTCATATCCCAAAGATAAACACTTCTAGTTTTCTAAAGGCTGGAAGCAAACTTCTACTTTTACCTACAACACCAATCCTCATGCTAAGAACAAGTAGAAAAAGATGAATCAAACTTAATTAAAAAAAAAATCTGTATGAACATATCAGGGAGCTACCAAGACAATGAAAATTGAGGGGCCAATATTCTGTGAAGTGAACTGAGCTAAGACCTCCAATTTGTACTACACCTTCCGCTGCAAGGCATTTCCCAATATGTAAATGGCACGGACCCAAGAGGTTGAAAAATCAGTGGGTAAAAGGCAATGATTCTAAAGCAAACCTTTCAGCAAACTCAACAGAGCCAAAAGGACAGACATTGGCATTTGGGGGTACCAACGCAGTCAAAATTTGAGACGCTATGATCATACAGAAAAGAAAAGGGCAAAGAAGTGAGCCTGGCAGACAGTGCCACTTTCCCTTCAAGACGTCAGTGGCTAAGAGGCCGAGAAGACCAACAGAAAGATGCAACTATGAGGCTGAGAAGCCAAGCAAAGCTTCTGTCAGGCTCCTGTTTCTTGAGAGGTAAAAACTAAAATGTATTAAGAAAATGGGGTCATAGTCAATAACTAAGCAACTAGGCTTTCCATTAGGACCAATGAAAAGCTATACCCTAGTATGAGGGAAGGCCAAAGTGAAAACAGATCAGTCGTCATAAAGACCAAAGTCTGGCCTTGAATGATCTCAAGTCTAATGGATTAGACTGATATGTCCCTACTCTAATTGTCTGCCAGAAGCAAAAGTACATTCTCCCCAAAAGAAGAAAACATCATACAGAGTTTCTATAGTTTTGTATAAGAAATATCTGGCATTCAATTACACATTACCATACACAGGAAAAAGAGGCTGGGCGCGGTGGCTTAAGCCTGTAATCCCAGGACTTTGGAAGGCCGAGGCGGGCGGATCACTATGTCAGGAGTTTGAGACCAGCCTGGCCAACATGGTGAAACCCCATCTCAACTAAAAATACAAAGAATTAGCCGGGCATAGTGGCGGGTACCTGTAATCCCAGTTACTCGGGAGGCTGAGGCAAGAGAATCATTTGAACTCACGAGACGGAGGTTGCAGCAGGCCGAGATCAGGCTATTGCACTCCAGCCAGGGCAACAAGAGCGAAACTCCATCAAATAAACAAATAAATAAATGGAAAAAGAGGGGAAAAAAAGACAACAGAAACAGACCTCCAGGTGATTCACATTCTGGATTTATCAGAAAGATGCTTTAAAATAAATGGTTAACATATTCAATAAAATAAGTGATAAATGGAAAATTTTGCAAGTAAATTTAAATCTATAAAAAATAAACAGAAAATCTAGAACTGAAAAATAATGTAACTAAAATGAAAAATTCAATAGTTTTGACAATAGTTATGACATAGCTGAAAGAAAGCAAAATGGAAGACAGACCAATAGAAAATATCAGACTGAAGCATGAAGATACAAAAGGAGATAAATACAGAAAAGAATATAAGAATGAAAAAGTCTAGCGTATGTGTAACTGCAGCCTGAGGAAATAACAGAGAATGGAGCAGAAGCAATATTTGATAAGACAATGGCCAAGAATTTTCCCAAACAGATAAAAGACATCAAGTCACAGTATCATGAAGTGACACACAGATTTCAAGATACATACAAAGAAAACCAAATCTAAGCACATCAGAGTAAAATTGCTAAACAGAGACAAAAGGAAAATCTTTAAAGCCCTTTGAAAGAGCAACAACATGACTTTCAACCAGAAACCAGAAGACAGTAGAATGACATCTTTCCAATGCTGATAACTAGCAAACAAAAATTTTTAGTATGTTTTCCAATAAACAAAACCTGAGAGAATCTATTACCAGCAAACCTGTGTTTTTCAAACAGAAGCTAAATGAACATTAGAAACATAAAACTCAAAATACAAATCAGGAACATATGAATTAGAATACCAATGAAGCACCACTTCACATCCACTAAGTCGGTAAAAATTTTAAAGTCCAACATTGTCAAGTTTAGGTAAGGATATGGAGCAACAGGAATCCTACTCATGCCCAGCAGGAATGCAAACTAATACAACTATGTGAGAAAACCATTTGGCTTTATCTACAAAAGTTGCACAAGCACATATACAATGATCTTGTAATTCCATATCTAGTATGTACCCTGAAAAAACATATATACCAAGAGATACATACCAGAAGGATTATAGCAACATTATTTGTAACAGCAAAAAACTAGAATCAGATCTAATATCCACCGACAGCAGGATGACTGAAGTAACTTCAGGAAATATATTATTATTAACAGAAATGAAAATAAATGAACACCATATCTAATTTTCAAGAACATAACACTCGACTTCCACCTCCAAAGTTGCAGCAACAACAGGGACCATGTTTGTCATCCAGTCTGAAACAATTAAGAAACCAAAAAGTACACAGATAAGAAACAACAGTTTTCAAGACAGTGGACATCTGATTGTGGAAGAACAATGATGCCTGAGACACAGGAAACAAACCCCACAAGCCCTTTCTGACCCAGCTTACTGTCTTGAGAGTTTCCAGGCCATGATGTAGGAAGGAGGAACGCAAGCTGAGCCCAGCTCATCCCTTGACTTGAGAGCATGAAATGGGAATCTGGGGAGACTATGTCAGCTGGAGTCTGTGCAGCAAAGTGCCAGACAGGAGACTAAAGCACAGAAAAAGAACTCCAAGGATCTGCAAAGCGTCACCCTTGAGTATTCAGTAAGGAATTCAGTAAAAAATTCTCAAGTATATCGGCTCAGGTTGTTTCTTCAGGCGAAGAAACAGCCCATGCCGGAAGAAAGAACCACCCCAAAACATGAAAAGAAACAACACTCGACAATCACAGAAGGCCAAAAATAGTTGCTTCTCCCACAAGACAGTACAGAACCTCATCAATCACAGGACATTGGATAGAATCTGTAGAAGGGTCTTGCCTCAGCAGCGGGGAATACTTAGCCCTAGATGCAATGATCCCCTGGTCCAGCCTAAAAAGTCTTCAGAACAAGACACAATAATATCAAACTGTTTCCAAGTAACTTAACTGCATTCCAGAACAAAGTTCCTCACTTACGGAACTACTCAAAGTGGCCAGGCGTCATGGCTCATGCCCGTAATCCCAGTACTTTGGGAGGCCAAGGCGGGCACAACACTTCAGCCCAGGAGTTTGAGATCAGCAAGGCCAACATGGCAAAATCCCATCTCTACCAAAAAACACAAAAAATTAGCCAGCTGTGATGGCATGCACCTGTGGTCCCAGCTACTCAGGAGGCTGAGGTGGGAGGATCACATGAGGTTGCAGTGAGTTGAGATTGCACCATTGCACTCTAGCCTGGGCGACAGAGTGAGACTCTGTCTCAAAAAACAAAACAAAACAAAAAAATACTGTAAGTGAGGCACCCAACAAGGGTAAAATCTCACCTGACAAGGTAAAATTCAAAATGTCTATTTTCTAATCAAAAGTTTCCAGACATGCAAAGAAGCACAAAAATACTAGTGATTATGAGGAAAAAAATCAATCCATCAAAATATATTAGGAAGTAATACAAACGTTAGAAGGAGCAGACAAAAACATTGTAAGTGTTGTCTGTATTCTGTATCTTCACAAAGATGGAGGACACAGATTGAATGTGTTAATTAGAGACATAATAGAAGATACAAAACACGCCCAAACAGACCCCTTAGAGATGAAAACTGCAGACTGCAGAAAAACAAAAAAGCAAAACCACTGGATGAAAGGCAGATCAGACATGCAGAAGATCGGTGACAGTGAAGACACACCTATAGACACTAACCAAAATGAAACACAGCAAGAAAAACAACTACAAAATAAAGGAACATTCTTAAGCTATAGCCTAAAACACATGTAATTGGAGTCCCCAAAAAGGAAAGCATGAGAGGAAAAGAAAAAATATTTGGAGAAGTAATGGTCAAAAAATTTCCAAATTAGTTGAAAACTATAAACTCCTAGCTCTAAGAAACACGAAGAAAACTACTCTAAGGCATATCACAATCAAATTGTTCAAAATCAATAATAAAGACATCTTAAAAGCAGATACAGAAAAAAGACACATTAAAAGATAAGTATGACAGATGACTTGTCAGAAAAAATGAAAGTGAGAAGGCAAAGGAGCAACATCTTTGAACGTCCAAACCTTTGAACAGTCATTTGGTATATATAAAAAACCAAAAAAGGTGAATAAATGTAAATTTATCCTCTCCTCAAACTAAAAGATAGTCTTTATTAATGATTTTGGGCAGGTTGAAAGTTTTAACATAAAGATTTCATAAATGTTCTAGTATTTCAGACTACAGTAAAGTCTTTAATAAGAAACCAAGGCCAATACACAAGTGAAGAAAAAAAAAAGTGCAATACCTAATTTTGTCTTCAGAGTCTTTACATTTTCAAGTTCTTGTTCCAACTCCATTATGTTGCATTCCACTGATGAAGACAGCCCTGTTCAAAGCAAAAAATATTTAGAAGTGAAACAGAACCCCTAACACTATAGAACAGGTAGCCCTTTAATTAAAATCTAAAATAACACATGGCAAATCCTGCTCATTGAAAAGAAAAACAAATGCTGCTGTGATTCAGAGGAAAGCACATCCATATATTTACCAATTAAAACTTCTTGCTGATTAAACACTGCACGTTTCCACAGAGTGATATAACAGACTCTCAAGACTCAGAAGGGAGAGGGTTGGGATGGAGGCAAGGGATGAAAAACGACCTATCGGTTACAATGTATGCTACTCCAGTGATGGGTACATTAAAATCTCAGACCACACCACTATACATCCATGTAACCCAAAACCACTGGTACCCCAAAAGCTACTGAAATAAGAATATTAAAAATAAACACTACATGTTTCCTAGAAAATTTCTTAACATGGTAAAGTTCTAATTTGATCTATTAATAATCTTTTCTTAATTACAAAAGCAACTTGGGCTTACTACAGAAAGTGAAAAAAATCAAGATCTCCTCTTCTGCATCTCACCTCCCTAAAATGACAATTGTGAACAGCTTGGCTGATGCTTCCATATCTTTCTTCACATTCAGAAGCACATTCATACATACATATGTATCCTATACATGGTTTTTATTACATATTTTATATGAATGGGGTCAGACATAGTACTTTACCATTTGCTTTCCTAGTCAATTATATGTCCAAGTTGACGGCTGAATAACATTCCATAGTACAGATGTACTACAACTTCATTCCCTTCACACATATTCAAGTTTTCAACTTTTTGCCACTACAAACGGCATTGCAATAAACATTCTTGTATGCACATCCAGTACATTTTGGTTCTAATTATTTCTGTAAGACAGATCCCCAAAACTCAGATTGCTGAATAGGGTATGAACATTTATAGAAGGTTACTTCCCCAAAATATTGTAATAATTTAAACTATTGTAATAATTTACATTTCTATCAATAGCTTTGAAACTATCTGTTTTCCAGTATCATCTTCAGCACTGAAGTTGTAACTGAAGTTACAACTCTTCAATTCTACCAATGTGACGGGTGAAAAATGTTTTCTTCCTGTTACTTTAACATGCATTTCCCTAAATGTGGTTGAACATACTTCTCAGCATTTATCACCTGAATTTTCCCTATTCATATTTTCTACTTGTTTCTCTAATGGTGGATCTTTGTATTCTTTATATTTTATCTGTTAAATTCTGAAACAGAGAAATCAAAATACCCACTACAACTGTACTGTAAGTTATCTCAGTTTTTAAGAGGTTTTTTTTTTTTTCCATTATGCATTTGTATTTGACTGCTGAGACTGGGAGGTTCCGTTCGCTAGGGTTTTTTGTTTTGTTTTGTTTTGCTTTGTTTTTCATCCTAGTCTGTTACATCTTCCTTATGAATCATCTATTTTATCATTTCATAATGACCCTGTTTGTTTCTAATGCCTTTCAACTTAAATTCTGTTTTGTGGATTTTAAGTTCTACTTTTTGTTTTTACCTATCTTGCTTGCTTACTTACATACATTTATACATACACCTTTAATTTGAATCTTTCTTTTTCTCTTATCCAGCTGAATCCTACTGGAGGTTTAACCTGTATCAGTTAGAGTTCACTGGCTACAGGCAACTGAAATAGACTCACTAGTTAAAACAGAAAAGGAGTTCATAAGATAGAACCAGGAGGAAAATTTTCCAGTAAAGAAAGTAGAGGAAATGGGCAGCTGAGAGTTGCAGGTGGCAGAACAGATGGATAGTTTCCTCATATCGTAACAGCTGGGATGACTCGGTCCTGAGTACTCGCAGTCTGTATGTCACTATGAGGAAGAATAAAAGTCTAGGAAGCAGGCGTCCTAATGGCATGGCTTAGAGTCACATGTGAGTTTCATGGACAGCCAAGAACTCTGATGAGCAGTTCTGCCAATCTCATCTAACCGGGTAAATCCGCAAATCCAAATCAGGTACTTTACTAGAAGAAAGAGCAATAGATGCTTGTAGGAAAAATGATAAATACAGACTGAATAAATCCAATCTGATAAACTGTTCTTTAACAGTCAAATTCAGCCCATTTACACTTAGTAAAATATAGAGCTTGCAGTCAGTATAATTTAGTATTATAGCTGATGAAATTTATTTTATACTTTCTATACTACTTTCTTAAGTGATTTTTTTAAAAGGTTTTTATCTTTATCAAAATGAAGCATGCACATAGCTCAAAGTGTCAAACACATGCACAGGTTTGCTGTCATGTCTCCTCCTTCCTGAATCCATTTTCCCAAAAGCAGCTGTCCAGCTGGTTCTTCTGGCACTTGTCTTCCTATTGCAACTTCTGAATTTCCTGCACAGAGCATTCCCACTGTGGCAGGTGAGCCACACATCTCTTCACTCGTCCCTTTCTCTCAATATGGCCATAATGATCATTTTAGCTAGACTGATATTCAATGTCTACATTATTATAACAACCAAAATGCCTATCCACATAGCAAACTATGACCAGCTTTCCTTCTTTCCTTAACATCCTTCCCACCCCCAGAATTAGCAATAATTTTTCTTTTACTTAATTTTCTATGTACTTAACACAAATTCAAACCCAAAACATCCTGCCAAAGGTCTTTATTTTCTCTTGGTTTTTCTATTCCTCAGTTATACTATTAACTTCATTTTCTTGAAGAAATTTCTGCCAGTGTCTTTAGACCTGCCCCCCCTAGATGGTCTGCCCTCTGTGCCTCCTGCACCCTTTCACCCTGGGATTGGCTGCCCACATCTCCTGTGGAGCATCTCTTATTTCCTACACAGCCTGTATCTTTTCTTGATTTACTCCCTTGTTTAGATGGTGCATATCCTCGAGTGGCTTGCTAAGCAAAGGTGAATGTGAGGTAAATTTTTTTTTTTTAAGATGGAGTCTCGCTGTCACTCAGGCTGGAGTGCAGTGGCACAATCTCGGCTCACTGCAAGCTCCGCCTCCCAGGTTCACACCATTCTCCTGCCTCAGCCTCCCGAGTAGCTGGGACTACAGGCGCCCGCCACCACGCCCGGCTAATTTTTTGTATTTTTAGTAGAGACAGTGTTTCACCGTGTTAGCCAGGATGGTCTCGATCTCCTGACCGCGTGATCCACCCGCCTCGGCCTCCCAAAGTGCTGGGATTACAGGCGTGAGCCACAGTGCCCGGCCAATGTGAGGTAAATTTTTAAAGACTATACAAGTCTGAATACTTTACCTTTGCTCTTACATTATAGTTTGATTAAGCACAAAAAATCAAGGTCAAAACTAATTCTCCTTCACAATTCTGAAGGCACTGCTTCACTGTCTTCCAGCTTCTAGTTTTGCTTTTCAGAAGTCTGAAGCTATTCTCACTCCTCTCTTTTTGAATGTGAACTGCTTGTCATTTCCTTTTCAAACTGTGTAGGACCTTTGTCCCCCGTGTTCTTGATGAGAGTTCATTTTTTTTTTTTTTTTTTTTTTTTGAGACGGAGTCTCGCTCTGTCACCCAGGCTGGAGTGCAGTGGCCGGATCTCAGCTCACTGCAAGCTCCGCCTCCCGGGTTCCCGCCATTCTCCTGCCTCAGCCTCCCGAGTAGCTGGGACCACAGGCGCCCGCCACTTCGCCCGGCTAGTTTTTTGTATTTTTTAGTAGAGACGGGGTTTCACTGTGTTAGCCAGGATGGTCTCGATCTCCTGACCTCGTGATCCACCCGTCTCGGCCTCCCAAAGTGCTGGGATTACAGGCTTGAGCCACCGCGCCCGGCCGAGAGTTCATTTTAATGTATTGTGTTGGGGACTAGATGACCCCTTTCAATCTCTAAATTCATGTCCTTCAGATCTGGGAAATCTTCATTTTGTCATAATAGCACTGTCATAAGAACTAAAGATCAGGTGAGCACTCACAGCACCTGGTTTTAACTTCATATTCCTGAAAGAGGCACTGAAGAGGGTAGAAAAGACAGCCTTGAATCGCTGATGCCAACCCCTCCTCCATCCCCCAGCAGCAGCCGCGTGGTGTGGAGACAGAATCTGTGTACTTGGGGGAGGGAGAGCACAACAAATGGGGGACTTGGCATTGCACTCAGTGCTGCCCTGTCACAGCAGACAGCAAAGCTATGCTGGGCTTAGCCCGTGTGTGCCCACAGAGGGAGCATGTGGACCAGCCCTAGCCAGAAGGAAATTCCCCATCCCAGTGGTCAAAACTTGAGTTTCTCAGCAAGCCTCAGCATCACGGGCTACAGTGCTCTGGGGTCCTAAGTAAACTTGAAAAGCAGTCTAGGACACAAGAACTGCAATTCCTAGGCAAGGCCTGGTGCTGGGCTGGGCTTAGAGCCAGTGGACTAGGGCAACATGTACCAGACAGAGTGGCTAAGGGAGTGCTTGCACCACCTCTCCACCAACCCCAGGCAGCAGAGCTCACAGCAAGTAAAGTGACTCCTTCCTTCTGCTTGAAGAGAGGAAAGTAAAGAGAACTTTGTCTTGCATTTTGGATACCAGCTCAGCCACAGTACAATAGGGTACTGGGCACAGTCATGAGGGCCCCATTCTAGGACCTAACTTCTGGATGATGTTTCTAGACACACCCTGGGCCAGAAGGGAACCTGCTACTTTTAAGGGACTCAGTTCTGGAAGGATCCATCACCTACTGACTAAAGAGCCCTTGGGCCCCAAAGATCTAGGAGTGACACGTAGCTAGTATGCCATGGGCCTTGGGGAGACTCTAAGACACGCTGGCTCCAGGTCTGATGCAGCATATTCCCAGCTGTGGGAGCCACAGTGAAAGACTGCTTCTGCTTGAGAAAAGCAAAGGGAAAAGTAAAGGGTCCTTTGTCTTGCAGCCTAGGTACTAGCTTGGCCACAGTGGGGTAGAGTATCAGGTGGGCTCTTGGGGCCCCCGAAACCAGGCCTAGGCTATTGAACAGCATTTCTAGACCTGCCCCAGGACAGAGGGGAGCCCGCTGCCCTGCAGGGTGAGTCCCAGGCCTGGCAACATTCTCCACAAGCTGACTGCAGAGCTTCTGAGCATTAAGTGACCATTGGCAGTGGCCTGGCAGAACTCCCCGTGGGCTGGTAGTGGTGGGAGCATGTGGAAGGAGCAGGGAAGAGGAGGAAGGACTTTGTCTTGTGGTTTGAGGGCCACTTTAGCTGCAGTAAAACAGAACACCAACTGGATTTCTAAAGTTTCTGACTTCAAACTCTGCCTCCCAGACAGCATCTCTGGACCTGCCCTGGCTCTGAGGGAACTTTTCACCCTGAAGGGAAGGACACAAACCTGGCTGGCTTCCCCAACTACTGATCGTAGAGCCTTAGGGCCTTGAGAGAACACAGGCAGTAGCCAAGTAATGTTTACAGTGGACTCTGAGTGAGACCCAGTGCTGTGCTGGCTTCAGGTCTCACCCAGCGCAGTCCCAGTGGTGGTGGCCACAGGTGTGCTTGCATCACCCCAATCCCAGCTCTAGGAAGCTCAGCACAGAGAGATGCCATTTGTTTGGGAGAAAGTAAGGGAAGAGAACAAGTCCCTTCCTGGTAATCCAGAGAATTCTTCTGGATCTTATCTAAACCCACTGAGGCATTAGTCTGCAAGAACCACAGCATTATTGGGCTTGGGGCCCAAGTTCCTTTGAATATCCGGAAAGCCTTCCCAAGAAAGACAGGCACATACAAACCCAGACTGTGAAGACTACAATAAATACTTAACTCTTCAATGCCCAGACACTGACGAATATCCACAAGCATCAAGACCATCCAGGAAAACATGACCTCATCAAACAAACTAAATAAGGCACCAGGGACCAATCCTGGTGAAAGAGAAATATATAACCTTTCAGACAGAATTCAAAATGGCTGTTTTGAGGAAACTCAAAGAAATTCAAGATAATACAGAGAAGGAATTCAGAATTTTATCACATAAATTTAACAAAGAGATTGAAATAATAAAAAAGAATCATGCAGAAATTCTAGAGTTGAAAAATGTGACTGACAAACTGAAGACTGCATCAGAGTCTCTTAACAGCAGAACTGATCAAGCAGAAGAAAGAATTGGTGAGCTTGAAGACAGGCTGTTTGAAAATACATAGTGGAGACAAAAGAAAAAGGAATCAAAAAGAATGAAGCATGCCTACAATATCTAGAAAATAGCCTAAAAGGAGCAAATCTAAGAGTTATTGTCGGCAAAGAGAAGACAGAGAGAGAGAGGTAGGAAGTTTATTTATTCAAACGGAGAATGTTAGAAAACTTCCCAAACCTACAGAAAGATATCAAAATTTAAGAACAAGAAGGTTATAGAACACCAAGTAGATTTAACTCAAAGACAATTACCTCAAATAATCAAACTCCCAAAGGTCAAGGATAAAGAAAGGATCCCAAAACCAGCAAGAGAAAAGAAACAAGGAACATCCAGTGGAGCTCCAATCCACCTGGCAGCAGACTTCAGTGGAAACTCTGCAGGCCAGGAGAGAGTGGCATGACATGTATAAAGTGCTGAGGGGAAAACACTTACACTCTAGAATAGTATGTCTGGTGAAAATATCCTTCAAGCATGAAGGAGAAATAAAGATTTTCCCAGACAAACAAAACCTGAGGCATGTCATCAACACTAGACCTGTCCTACGAGAAATGCTAAAGGGAGTTCTTCAATCAGAAAGAAAAGAATGTTAATGAGCCATAAGAAATCACCTGAAGATACAAAACTCACTGGTAATATAAGTAAACACAGAAAAACACAGAATATTATAGCACTGTAATTATGGTGTGTAAACTACTCTTATCGTAAGTAGAAAGATTAAATGATGAACCAATCAAAAATAATAACTACAACAACTTTTCAAGACACAGACAGTACAGTAAGACATAAAAAGAAACAACAAAAAGTTTAAAAGTGCGGGGATAAGTTAAAGTGTGGAGTTTGTACTAGTTTTCTTTTTGCTTGTTTGTTTTTTGCAATATGTTAAAATGCCCTCAGTTTAAAATGTGGGTTATAGGATAGTATTTGCATGCCTCATGATAACATCAAATTGAAAAACATACAATGGATACTCAAAAAATAAAAAGCAAGAAATTAAATCCTACCACCAGAGAAAATAACTTTCACTAAAAGGAAGACAGGAAGGAAAGAAGAGAAGACTATACAAAACAATGAGAAAAGAAATAACAAAATGGCAGGAGAAAGTCCTTACTTATCAATAATAACACCGAATGTAAATGAACTAAACTCTCCAATCAAAAGACATAGTGACTGAATGGATAAAAAAGCAAAACCCAATTATCTGTTGCCTACAAGAAATACACTTTACCTATACAGATACACATAGATTGAAAATAAAGGTATAGAAAAAGATATTCCATGCTAATGGAAACAAGAAAAGTACAGGAGTAGCTATACTTAAATCAGAAAAATAGATTTCAAGACAAGAAATGTAAGAAGAGACATAGAAGGTCATTATATGATGATAAAGGGGTCAATTCTGCAAAAGGGTATAACAATTATAAAGATATATGCACCCACTGAAGCATCCAGATATGTAAAGCAAATATTATTAGAGCTAAAGGGAAAGAGAGACCTCAATACAGTAACAGCTAGAGACTTCAACACCCCATTTTCAGCATTGGAAAGATCTTCCAATAACAGAAAATCAAAAAGAAACATCAGACTCAATCTGTACTGTAGAACAAATGGACCTAACAGATATTTACAGAGTATTTCATCTAATGGATATCAGAACAAACATTCTTCTTCTCAGCACATGGATCATTCTCAAGGATAGACCATATGTTAGGTCACAACACAAGTCTTAAAACATTCAAAAAATTGAAATAATGTCAAGCATCTTCTCTGACCATAATGGAATAAAACAAAAAATCAACAAGAGGAATTTTCAAAACTATACAACCACATGGAAATTAAACAAAATGCTCCTGAAAGACCAGTGGGTCAATGAAGAAATTAAGGGGGAAATTGAAAACTTTATTGAAACAAATGATGATGGAAGCATAGTATACCAAAACCTACGGGATACAGCAAAAGCGGCACTAAGAGGGAAGTTTATAGCTACAGATGCCTACATAAAAAAAGAGAAAAAACTTCAAATAATCTAATGCATCTTAAAGAATTAGAAAAGCAAGATCAAACCAAACCCAAAATTAATAAAAGACATAATAAAGATCAAAGCAGAAATAAATAAAATTGAAATGAATACAAAAGATCAATGAAACAAAAAGTTGTTTTGAAGTTGACAAAACTTTAGCCAGACCAAGAAAAAAAAGAGAAGATCCAAACAAAATCAGAGATGAAAAAGAAGACATCACAACTGACATCACAGAAATTCAAAGGATCATTAGTATTTACTGTGAGTAATTACATGCCAGTACACTGGAAAATCTAGAAAAAAATGGACAAATTCCTAGACACATACAACCTACCAAGATTGAACCACAAAGAAATCTAAAACCTAAACAGATCATTAATAAGTAACTAGATCAAACCTGTAATAAAAAGTCTCTCAATAAAGAAAACCCCAGGACCTGATGGCTTCACTGCTGAAGTTTACCAAACATGTAAAAAAGAACTAATAACAATCCTATTCAAACTACTCTGAAAAACAGAGGAGGAGGAAATACTTCCAAATTCATTTTAAGGGGCCAGTAATACCCTGATACCAAGACATATCAAAGAAAGAAAACTACAGACCAACATCTCTGATAAATATTGATGCAAAAATCCTCAACAAAATACTAGCAAACCAAATTCAACAACACGTTAAAAACATCATTCGTGATGAAGTGGCATTTATCCGAGATGCAAGGATGGTTCAACATACACAAATCAACCAATGTGATACATCGTATCAGTGGAATGAAAGACAAAACCCATATGATCATTTCATTTGATACTGAAAAGCATTTGAAAAAATTCAACATCCCCTCATGATACAAACCTTTAGAACACTGGTATCTTCAATGGAGCGAAAGATGTGGGGATCAAACCATTATATAAACAGGATTTCCAATCAATTCTCTTATGAAGTAGCAGATTCTACTTCATCTGGTGGTGCCACTTTTTTGAGACTTTTGGGGATACTGGGGTATAAATCATGCACAAATGGCTTAGGATTTAGCTTCCTTGGGTCTGTGAAACTGGTTACTCAAGTCTGCTAAGTTTTCTCAGGTCTTTTAAATTCCAAAATGTTATTGTGATTTTCTCCTCTCAACTTCTCATCCTTTTAGGTTTATGCCTCTCTGAACCTCAGTGTTTTCATCTGTAAAAAGGGGGTGTATCTATTAGGATACTATATACTGAATCAGAAAACTAAACCCAAATGAGTTTAAAAATGAGGAAATAATTTCATATAATTAGAAGTTGAGACACAGAGCAAACTTCAAAGAGGATTTTCCAGCAGCTCAACAGTGACTGTCATGCGTGTCCGTGTGAAGAGACCACCAAACAGGCTTTGTGTGAGCAATAAAGCTTTTTAATCACCTGGGTGCAGGCGGGCTGAGTCCGAAGAGAGAGTCAGCGCAGGGAGATAAGGGTAGGGCCCTTTTATAGGATTTGGGTACGTAAAGGAAAATTACAGTCAAAGGGGGTTGTTCTCTGGCAGGCAGGAGTGGGGGTCACAAGGTGCTCAGTGGGGGAGCCGTTTGAACCAGGATGAGCCAGGAAAAGGAATTTCACAAGATAATGTCATCACTTAAGGCCAGGACCGGCCATTTTCACTTCTTTTGTGGTGGAATGTCATCAGTTAAGGCGAGGCAGGGCATTTGCACTTCTTTTGTGATTCTTCAGTTACTTCAGGCAATCTGGGCGTATATGTGCAAGTCACAGGGGAGGGCTTGGGCTCAGAGGCCAGACAGTGACATCAAGGGACTGAAAGTACTGCCATCCACAAGTTGACTTAACAGGAAGACTAGTGCTCTTTGTCTTTTTATGTAACTTTGTAATTTCTGCTCATTTTAATTTGCTCTTTATTTCTTCATAAACAAAAGTTTCACTTTTGTTTATGAAACTTTTGTTTATCCTTTTTCCTCATATTGATTTGGCAGTTCAATGGTTATTTCCCATTTTTAATACTCATATTTAGATATACTTTTCATTATAATATCAGCATCACACAGTCCTAGCCCCACAGGGATGCTTTTCTGAGTAACCCCACACCAAGGTAAAGCTCTCACAACACTTTAGTTATTCTCTCATCGCTGCCCACCCATGCCCCCAACTCCTGGATCTTGCTGCAACAGTTTTAACAATATTTAGTTCAAGACTGTTACCAAATGTTTCCTTCAATATGGAAGCTAAAATAGTGTTTGGCACAAATTAGATGCTCAATATACAGATATAAAATAAACAAATGAGCGAATGTGTAAGAGATGAATGACATCTTTGGGAATATATGAATTTTTTTTTACAGAGACAGGGTCACTTTATTTTATTGCCCAGGCCAGACTTGAACTTCTGGGCTCAAGCTTATAATCCCACCTCCCGAGTAGCAGGGACTATCGGTGCACGCCCCACACTCAGCTGAGTTTTTAACTGCAGTCTTTATTCCTCCCTTACAACTATAGGTACTAGTCAGCAACCAGCAGCAGGTTGCAAATGGGAAGCTTGATGTTGATCTCTCTCTTCTTTGTCTGGAATTTTTCTATGTGAAAGTTTGTAAGGGCTTTTTCTTTTTCCATTATTTTCGGAATTTAGGAATCTTACAAACTAAATCCAGATCTTTTTTTCCATTGAATAATCTTGCCTAGGAGTCTGTGGCCTTTTAACCTGAACTCAAGTCTTTCTTAAGCTCACTGGTATTTTCTTCTACTTTTTAATTACCTTCTTTTCCTACTTGTTCTTTTTTCTCCTTTTAGATGCCTGTTATTTACATCAGTATCTTAGCTCTTCACTTCATGTCTATTTTTCATTAATAGTTGCCTTCTTTTTGTACTTCTGGTGTGTGACACAAAATAGTTCTTCCCCTTGATTCTGCCAGATGATTACTTCAATTTTTGAAGGACTATATTAGTTTCCTATGGCTGCTGCAACAAACTACCATAAAGTTTCTGGCTTAAAACAACATAAATTTATTGTCTTACAGTTCTGGAAGTGTGAAGTCCTAAAATCAAGGTGTTTGCAGGAATGCAATTCTTCTGGAGACTCTAAGGGAGCAACCATTTCCTTGTCTTTTCTAGCCCCTGGGGGCCACCTGCATTCTTTGGCTCATGGTCCCTTCCTTGAGTCACTCCTACCTCTTCTTCCATTACCAATGTCTCCTTCTCTGACCATCTCAGCCTTCACTTACACCAACTCTTGTGATTATAGTGGGCCCACTCCATAATCCAGAATAATCTCAAGATCCTTTACTTCATCCCATATGCAAAGTCCCTTTTGCCATGTAAGGTAACATATTCACAAGTTCTGGGGATTAGGCTTTGGACATCTTTAGGAAACCATTATTCTGACTACCACAAGGACTATTTCCTTTTTTTGTTTGTCTATTAAGCTTTTCATTTTTTTCAAGTTCTCAGTATCAGCCTTTTTCTGTTCTAATGACATTTCCTTGGACGTTCTAACTACTTCTGAGAATTAGGTATGAATTCTTATTTGTCTCTCCCATTAACTGGTAACTCAAGTGGGAACCACTTGTTCTAGATATTCATCTTGGTCTTCTTCACTCAACCTTAAACAACTGGTAATTTTTCTCTATCCACCTCTGTTGTTCCCTTCATCTCTCATAAGTCAGACACTCCCTCGAACAGTGACAAACCAGCTAAAAGGTATAGCAATTCAATTCTGTTCCTAGGGACTAGGGACCAACTGGCCAGAAAAACCGATTTAGGAGGAGGAAACCTCACTGGGTCTCTCTAGGTGCAAAGAATGGTCCTTTCTCAAAGGTAGAGACTGAAAGGAGGATTCAGAACAACAACACAAGGCCAGCAACATCAGACACAGGGGCAAATGCAATCTCACTAAGGGAATTCAGAGGCCTCTTTTTCTAAGCCCCTTTGGGGAATCACAAAATTCCAGTCTTATCCCAGGTTTCTAGGAGAAGTAAATCCATCCCCTTTGCAGCTCCTTGCTCACTTCTGCCCATCACTGAAGAGACAGCAATCGAATACCCTCCCTTTCGAAGACCCTGAGGTCTCAAATCCACTGAAACGTTATATAGCATTTTCAGAGTTCATGAGTTTAATCACTTTACTTGTTAATATATGATTGATATATTTATGAGAGGAGGGATAAAGCTAGTACAGAAATATTCAGGTCATGTGACACAAGCTACTAAACTTTGATTACAAAGTTAGTTTTGAGTTTCTGGCAGCCACAGCAAAGGGGGAAGCAATTAAGTTACATAATGAATGAGCATTTCCATATAATGTGATTTACAGAAAGCACAGCTCTGTAAGATTTTCAGGTGTCTTTGAATCAAAGTTTAAACTACATAATAGTCTTAGTAATAAATATATTTTACTTTTATTTCCATTCTTTATCAATTATACTGTGTATCTGTAATTAATGCTCATTTAACTTCTATATTTCATTGACTGGAAATACAATTCCAAACTATATTCATTCCCCATTCATGCAAAGATCTATTATTCTAGTAACCAGTTGAAGGCTAGAAAAAATCAGCTCATGAGGCCGGGCACGGTGGCTCAAGCCTGTAATCCCAGCACTTTGGGAGGCTGAGACGGGAGGATTACAAGGTCAGGACATCCTGGCTAACACAGTGAAACCCCGTCTCTACTAAAAAATACAAAAGACTAGCCGGGCGAGGTGGCAGGCGCCTGTAGTCCCAGCTACTCGGGAGGCTGAGGCAGGAGAATGGGGTGAACCTGGGAGGCGGAGCTTGCAGTGAGCCGAGATCCGGCCACTGCTCTCCAGCCTGGGCGACAGAGCAAGACTTTGTCTCAAAAAAAAAAAAAATCAGCTCATGAGTATTCAGAATTTCGGAAGAGAATGGACATCAGAATAGACAGTATTCCTGCTGCCAATGTGAAATTAAGTGAAAAGACAAAAATGCCTATTTTGTGGGTATGTTTACAGAGCTCAGCACAAATGTCTAGACCACTCAATGTATGATTCTTCAAAGGAAAATAACTAAAATGGCATTTCTGAAATGCTGTGCTTTTATTTGCAGGTGATATAATACTAGGCACACAACAGGTAATTATTTAATACTGACTGACATGAATATAAAAATCAAAACTACATTCTTGTTGTCCTCAACTAAATCATACTTTTATTAAACGACTAGATTCATCTGGGATGACACATTATTCAAGGACAAGGCCACCCTTTATTATAATAGAGCAATACTTAAGGAAGAAATGTAAGCTTTTTTGAGTAAATATTTCATTATAAATGACCAGAAGGAAACAATGACTATTGTAAGAAATTATGACATACTGGAAACAAATTCTGAGGTACTATGTGCATTTAAGTTACCAAAAATTTAACAAATCCTGAGGTACTATGTGGATTTAAGTTATACCAAAACTTTAAAATATCCTGAGGGACTGTATTATCATTACTTTATTTCCAGATGAATCTAAAATGTCCAGTGTCGGCATTGTCTAGTCAATAAGTCAAACTGTTAGACAAAACCTGTTTGGACAAGTCATGAGAAATAAAAAGGGATTCTCCAAGAAAACCACAAAGCAGCTCATTTAAGGTCAATTTAATGGTATTATTCTGTTTTCCTTCCAGCCCCAACATAAGATTTCACTACCTCAAAGGAAATTGTAAGAGTATCTATTTGCATTCCCCTTAGGTGATTGGCAGTTCAACACCAATTAGTTCAAAATTACACTGTTACTAACATGCAATAAAAACAACACCTTTCATCTTTCTTACATAGGTAAGAATAACTTCAGAGCCAATAACTTTGATCAAATAAGTATTTTTGATCCTGCCCCACCCGTCTCTTTGGATTCAGGAAAACTAATAGCTGAAGGCAACTTTTCCCAGCTTTATTCTTAAGCTGAAAAACTAGTGTGGTATTAAAAATATTTTGCTTCCAAGATAACAGAATTTCCCAAAGTCCAGTATTTATTCAATAACTAAGCTGTCCTTATAACTTTCTTAATATATAAGACAGCCTTCATATATAAAAGTAGAGATACTAAGTATTTAATTTAAAATATAAAATGTATTTTTTAAAACAAATACAAATTTCCAATTAGATATGCAAGCCCTTCAAATAATTGGTGCAATACAATTATCTCCCTAAACAATTCAGTGTCCTAAACTTAGTCTCATAATGAATACTATTTGGAAGTAGATACCTCTAACATAAACAGATTGAGGTCACATTTAACTTTTAATTTAGCATATAACCAAAAAAAAGTTTGATTAGAAAATATCATCCAAGAAGCTCTTTAAAAATTTGATTATACTTATTACTTTAAATTTGACCAAAGTGATCTCTATCACGAAGAATGTGAGGTCACTCAAATACTATAAATTATTTCGAATCACTTAGGCAAACAACTTTGTTGTTAAAGCCCAAATCTCCTAATAATTCACAGAGCAAACAGTTTCCATCTCTCTAAGCAAACACTACTTACTGTACACCACAGGGCTAACGCTGATTAGGCAAACTCCAGAAAGCATTTGAAAACTGAAGCCAGGACATTCAAATCTCTAACGTATCTATTTCAACATGGACTAACACTGTTACTGTCTACAAAGGAGAGAGTAGCCCATACACTCAGAGACTCTGTATCTACGTCTATTCCACTTGTAATGCTAATAATTATTAAAATAATAGTTTCTTTTTACTTCTGACATATCCACAAAATTATGGCTATTGACCTAGTAATGTGAGGCTTTTGCGATCCAACACAACTGTGAAAATGCAAATATACTTTCGTTATTAATGACTGCAAAATAGAAATTGTTAAACAATCAACTTTAGGAACATTATATAATGCTGTGTACAATTAAAACAATGGTTTGGCTTTTTCTACTTTAGATATAAGCTACTAGATCTAAACTAGATAAGACGTTAAGATAATTTTTAAACCTTTATGTTTATATAAGCTACTATTGGGAATACCATCATCTATCTAGGTTGTAGTTGAGAAAGCAGCTCGGACATATTAAATTCATCTTCTATTACACAAATTTGGATTTTTTTTTTCTTTATTGAGGTGGACTCTCGCTCTGTTGTCCAGGCTGGAGTGCACTGGCATGATCTCGGCTCACTGCAACCTCTGCTGCCAGGGTTCAAGTGATTCTCCTGCCTCAGCCTCCCGAGTAGCTGGGATTACAGGCATGTGCCACCACGCCTGGCTAATTTTATATTTTTAGTAGAGACGGGGTTTCACCATGTCGGCTAGGCTGGTCTTGAACTCCCAACCTCAGGTGATCCACCTGCCTCGGCCTCCCAAAATGTTGGGATTACAGGCGTGAGCCACTGCACCCAGCCAATTTGGATCATTTTTATACAACTCTCTATATATATATTTCATAAAATATATGATATTTAACTCATTCTATGGTTTATTACTCCAAAGCATTCCTCATTTACTGATTTTATATTAGCATATTCTCTGGCAGTCACCTCATTTTATCTTGGAAAAACATCATTTCTTGGGGCCGCATTTTATTGTCATAAATTGTGATTAAAGAGCCCAAGAAGCTGAATAAATTATAACAAGGAATATCTGACCATTTCAGATCCTTGGACACAAATGTTTTTTGATGATATTTGATCACTTTCACGCTAATATCAGACATGTCTCAAAGTGGCCCAGAGTCTGATAAATTCAAAATGTTCTCCCTTCAGTGATGTAACTAACAGCAAATAGTATTTATAGGATTGTCATTGCCAGAACCTAGAAGAATGCCTAGAGGAAGCCAAGATGAAAGTAATTTAGAGGACAGAAGAAAATCTGACGTGAGCTTTCATATATCATTAAGTGTGTTATATGAAAGAATGTAAAGACCAAATTAGCAAATCACCTTGCCAATGATAACTGAAAATGCCTCTGACAGAATACTACTCTAATATAGTCTAAAGAAGCAACCACTCTAAAGAATCAACCCTACATGCCACCCTAAGCCTTGGCACCTTCATAAAATTTCCTGGCAAATTCAACTTAGTTATAAACAGCAAGATTCAAGGACTGATGATGACATTAAGTGCTTCTGACAGGTCACAAGCTCCACAAAAAGCTTGTGTAAGACATGTCTTGATTTTTTTCAATCCCTTTATTTTTATCTTTCAGGATAAAAAGGTATTGCAATCTGACACCCAGCAAAAATGAAACAACAATATCATCTGTGCTCTTAAGACTAACTAATTAATACAAGCTTCAATGGCAAGGACTTTTTTTTTTTTAGATGGAATCTTGCTCTGTTGCCCAGGCTGGAGTGCAATGGCGCAATCTCGGCTCACTGCAACCCCCGCCTCCAGGTTCAAGCGATTCTCCTGCCCCAGCTTCCCAAACAGCTGGGATTACAGGCGCCTGCCACCACACCCACTAATTTTTGTATTTTTAAGAGAGACCAGGTTTCACCATGCCAGCCAGGCAGGTCTTGAACGCCCAACCTCAGGCGATCTGCCTGCCTCAGCCTCCCAAAGTGCTGGGATTACAGGCGTGAACCACTGAAAAAATTAGAATCAAGCAGAAAGTAACTGCTATAAGAAGTGATACACTAACTTTTTATCATGAAGATGAAAATAGTATCTAAAGAAACTGAGTTGAACTATTAAGTTCAAAGACTACAATATTTTAAAATAAATTAAACGAACTCCAGAGGTTTTGAACTTAAACAACAAAAAATAATTTCTATTCGTTATGGTACTACTTCTAAAGTTACCCAGTATACCCATAGGCTATACACACACAAATGCTAATTATTTCAATTAATGCCATTGCATTACTTAAACATTTAAACACGTTAAGTGTCTGTGTGTGTGTGTGTGCGTGTGTGTGTGTGTATCCTCTTCATGCTGGGAAGGAATTACAAAAGGTTTTCTACCACAATTAATGTAATGGGATTTTCTGTTGCGCTACTCTTTAGGAGTGTTGGAGTAGAAATGGTTCTTAATTACTCATACTCCATGGCCAAAACAGTAAGGGGAAAACTGTCTTCTTTCAGCCTCTTCACTAACACTCCAATGCATATGGTCTTCCTGTCCCTCAACTTTGGTGTGTCCTTGGCAGTCTCCACTATGGGCCTTCCTAAGAAATCTCTCCAAGTGATTCTGTCTGGTCTTGTCACCAAATTTTACTTTCTCTTCCTTCTTCACTTCTACGGTAAAATGACAACTCTCCATCATGTGCGTTTTTCATCTATTAATTTACTTATGGGACACACGTTTACCACATATCCACCATGTGTCTAGCAACATTATAGAATCAGGTTACAGAGGGAAAGAAAACTAACAAAAATCCCTGCCCCAGTCAGGTGCAGTGGCTCACACCTGTAATTTACAAAAATCCCTGCCCCAGTCAGGTGCAGTGGCTCACACCTGTAATTTACAAAAATCCCTGCCCCAGTCAGGTGCAGTGGCTCACACCTGTAATTTACAAAAATCCCTGCCCCAGAGAGGTGCAGTGGCTCACCCCTGTAATTTACAAAAATCCCTGCCCCAGTCAGGTGCAGTGGCTCACACCTGTAATTTTAATACTTTGGGAGGCCAAGGCTGGCAGATCACTTAAGCCCAGGAGTCTGACACCAGCCTGGGCAAAACCCTGTCTCCACAAAAAAACACAAAATTAGCCAGGTATGGTGGTGGGCGCCTGTAGTCTTAGCTACTCAGGAGGCTAAAGGGGAAGGATCACCTGAGCCTGGGAGGTGGAGGCCACAGTGAGCTGTGATTGTGTTACTGTACTCTAGCCTGGGTGACAGAGTGAGACCTTGTCTCAATCAATATAATTAAATAAATAAATCCCTGGAGTTCATGTTCTAGTGTGGAGAGACAGGCAATATACTTACTAAAAGGCTTAACATGTGAGATAGTAAAAAATGCTACAGAAAAAAAATAATGCAGGAAAGGGGAAGCGTAGAGCAGAGGCAGGACTTAGTGATACAATCGATATCCACAAGGCTCACTCCAGAGTGTGGGAAAGCTCCACGAAAGGGTATTTAGGTAAAGACCTGGAAGAGACAAGGTGGCCGGAAACACAATAAAAATGCCGCAAGGGAAGGGGCTCAGTGGGGGAAGAGCGAAGAGACAGCAGGCATCAGACATGGGGCAGGAGTGAGCAGCCACTGCAAGGACTCTTGCTGCTATCCAGACTGAAACAGAAACCATCATCCGAGGACTTGGAGCAAATAAGTGGGAATATCTGACTCACATTGTCAGAGACTCTCTCTGACTCACTAGGCCCAGGACAGATATGCATGGAAGCCATTAGGAAGCTACCACAGAAACCTCTCCAAGGGGTGACTGCTGCCATACCAGGGTGGTGGCAGCACAGGTGATGAGGCATGGTCAGATTCTGGAGCTGTTATGAAGCTGGAGCCAACAACTTTGCAGAAGGAATCCATATGGGAATTAAGAGAAGGAGACTCCAAGGATTTGGCCTGAGTACCTGGAAGAATGATTTGTCACCTGTAGAGAGGGGCTGATGGCAAAAGAAGTAAAATCTGGGAGTAAGATCTTGAGTTTACTTTGGACATATGTTTAAGATGCCTATTGGACATCCAAACAGAAATGTCCACTAGACAGTTAGATCTTTAAGTTCAAAGCTCAGAGTAGAGGTCACAGCTTATAGGGGGTATTTAAAGCCATGAGACCAGATGAAATAACAAGGGAGTAAAAGCAAATAGAGAATTTGAAGGATGGAGGCATAAGACTTTCCAGGTGAAGAAGTTACAGACACAGAAAAGCTAGAAAAGTAGATTGAGAAAAAAGCAGCCCATTAAATAAAAGGAACAGGAAAGTATGGTGAGCTGAAAACTAAGTGGAATAAAAGATATTTCGAGGAGGAAAGAGAGTAAGATAAGCACTATGAAGTCACAGACCAACTTGACCATGGCATTTCATGGAACAGTAGAAGCAAGAGTGAGTTTCAAAACAAAATGTGAAACCCATGAGCACACAACTCTTGTGAGCTTTGCCATGAAGACCAAAGGAATGGGTGGTGAGCTGGAGGAGATATGGGGTCAAGGCAGATTCCTTCCTCTGTCTCCTTCTGGGAAAATTATAGCATATCTTTATGCCGATGGAAAGGATCCAGCTGGGGAAAAACTGGATCATGACAGAGAGACAGACAGAAAGAGTACAACTGCTAGATCGTGTCCTTGAATCGGCAAGAAGAGATGGAATCCAGGGCACCAGGGGAGCGCTGGCATTAGCCAAGCACACAGACAATTCAGCCACAGCATCGAGGGAAAAGGCAGCAGGTGTGAGGGGAGCTGCAGGGAGGTGGGTTGGCATGAAGGAAAAAGCTTGTGAAAATTCTCTTATGATTGCTTCTATTTTCTTAAGAAAATAGAAAACAAGGTCACCAGTGGAGATTAAGGATGGTGAAGATCTGAGGGAAGAAAAGACAGAATAAAGTCATCTAGGAGAATGTAAAGTTAATTTAGGATACTGGTCACATATATAAAGGAAGGCCAGGCAGGAGGGTCAGTCAGCCAGCCAGGAGTGAGAGCACGGAACACTGAGAGGAGAGCAGAATGAAGGCTCGGGTTTCACTGGTTCCACTACAATCCAGCAAGACCACGGAAGGGAGCTAAGAGTGTATGCAGGGGACTAATTCTAACAACAGCCCAGGAATGTAAACTGTGCAAGGAAGTAGGGGGATGGGGGAATGATGGAGGGGAGGTGAGAAAAAGGTGTTAGGATCAGGGCATGTTAAATCTCCACACTGAAGAACTGTAGGAAATGGGAGTGCTAGAAGAAGTGAACTGGAAAAAGAAGTGGTAGGTGGAGAGTAGGATGCTTCATTGTAAGATTATGCAGAAGAACTTGAGTGGCTTATGTCACAGGCATGAGCGGGTGAGGCAGACAACCACAGGGACAGGGAAGGAGTGTCCCGGAGTGATGGGAAGGACACACGCACAGACACAAAATCACCACGAAAAAGGCACAGAATCAGAGAAGGATTAGAAACGAGGAGCAAAAATCCTCCAGCAGGGAGCAGAAAAGGCCTGGGAGGTGAGCACATGGCAGGACTAGGTCACGGTCTGACGACATGAGATCCAAAGTGCTGGAGAGTAGTAAAAGGGAGCAGGAAGGCACCTCCTCAAACTCTAGGACCAGCCAAATGAGGGATGTGGGTAGAAGCGAGCCATCACATAAGCGGGTGGCAGGAATGTGTGCCAAGTTTCTCCGAGCAAGAAAGTGGCAGTTGAAGATACAGGGGTTTTGTGCATGAGTTAACTCTCAGTTCCAAATGGCACAAGCAGAAAGTTTCAGAAGCTAGAGGAAAGTGGAAAATCAGGTCAGAAATGGGACGTATAGAGACAGGGGGGCAGAGTCCAGGGTGCAAGGAGTCTGGATGTTCTGGGTTCCACGTGCTCACCATGATAAAGAGGAGTGACAGACAAAATGTACCCATTAGTCCTGACAGTCCCAAAGCAGATGGCAGAGGGGAGGCTGTGTGCTGCGGGGAAGGGGAAGGCGGCCTGCCGAGATCACAGTGAGTTCTGTGGACATCTCTCTACTCCTGCCATGACAACAGGGACATGAGGGAGGTGCTGTCTTAGCCAAACGACAGGTGCTCTGGGGCTCCCTCCTGTCTCAGAAACACAGAACTCTTTCCTCTCTATTCCTTTTTTCAAGTAGTTAAGCACTAGATAAAAATCTATAAATTCTTGTCCTTTTTTCTCCTCTTCTTCAGTCAACTAGCCTATGGATCTTGAGACTCAGCATCTTAATTCATCTGCACAATATTTAGTGCTTAATTAAGATGTGCAATAAGCAAACAGGAAAAGGAGAAAGGGTAGAGAGTGGCTGATAACAGGATGGCTTACTCAGGATACCAATTAACATTATCACAGCACACAGCTTTGCTTTACTTTACTAACATTCCATGAAACAATAACAATATTAACAGGAACAAAACCTCCCAATAACTTTATACCTATAGCACCATCAAGTGTCAAATAAACAAGTGAGAAGTCACAGTCAGGCATTCCAACACAAAGCTATACTGATTATTTTTAAAACCAGGCATGAAAATTCAACTCCAGCAATATCATAACTAACACAATAACTCATGTTACTTTTAAAAAAAGTAGTGTTATTTCTACAGTGAAGCACTTCTTGGTGCTGGCTGTCACGTTTTTTCGCATAACTGTACAACGGAGCTCAGAGTAAGCCACGCTGACACCCCAAAGATTCCTGCAATGCACACTACGTATTCCAACACACACTAAGAAAGCACCGCCAGGAACTCTATGATAAATCAGCAAAGGAATTTGTATTTTTAAAAAAGTATTTTACTCTCATTATTCTGGAATTCTTTTTACTAGCAAAAGTAAAACAATAAACACTTTACTTTTGTTTTATAATTTAAAACAGAGAGTAACTGTTATAACAAAACACAATAGTCATAATACTAGATTAAATAAAATCCAGGGGGATGGCTTCTCTTACTAACCTCCTATTTCTATTTTCTTAAGAAATGGTGAGTCGTGATTTTTTCAGTCTTGCTTTCCTACACATATTTCTAAGCATACTCTACTGAAGCTCACGATTCTTAATCTGTATTAGTCAAAATGTCCATTTTGCCACAGAACCATTTATGTTATAAACATAAATCATTTAGCTCTTTATTTTCCACCTGAAATAGTCCACAGTGGCTAACCAGCAGCAAACAGCAAAATCATAATTATCCTAACATATCACTTAAGAGTTTCACTGAAAAGATTTCAGACAATCTACCAAACGGATCACAAATAGTGCACGGCCTACCAAAATGGTGTGTAAAACAATTAATTTAGTATTAGTTATCCCCCCATCCTCCCTCCTCCCCAGGTCCGTCCGTCTCTTCTCTGTAACATTTCGACGCCAGGGAGGCGTTTTTACTGATTTTGGCTTGGCTTCATTTTATGAGACATTCAGCCATCTAGCAAGGGTTTCCTTTTCCACTTCTTTACATATGGTCAGCCACTTTTAAATTGGAGGAGCCACAGGATTTATACAGATTCTAGAAAGGCCTTTTTTATTTTTCCTGCTGTGGAAGGGGAAAGTGAGAAAGGCTGTACTTCTGGATTTTGTTTTGTTTTGACTGAAGTCAATTCAAGTTCTTCAGTTCATGGGGGGCTACATTTTACTCTTCCTGGGTGTCAGCCTCCTCATCTGTGAAATAGAAGCGGCGGCTGCCTGAGGCTGAAACCATCCCACAGGCAGGCAGGCAGGCAGCAGCTTGACGCATACTCTTCACCACGCAGGCAGGCTCACTGCACAGCAGCATGGTTATCCAAATAGGATACATTTATTATAACATTCACTGCTTTAAGGAAACTTTATAAAGCTGACATTGTTGACTAAAGTTTGTATCTCTGAAATTAAACAGGTTTAAATATTAAAGTAGTTTTAATTAAGTTAGAAGAATAAAAAACATATGTAGTTCCAGTCGAAAAGTTTATCTGTATCAAATTATAGAATGTTACTGACAAGAACCCTCTAGAACAGATACAAACTGAAATTCTTGGATCTAAGAAAAAAGCTCTAAAATATTATGAACACTTTTGGGGTGATGATTTACATTCACTATTTATAACTGAAGAAAGTAGGTATCTACCTATTTCTCAGTATTTCATAAACTAACCTTCTATTTTATACCTACTCTTGAATCATGTTTCTGAAATGCAGTTAGCTATTAATTATCTAATCTTGTTGGCGGGAGACTGGTTTTTCAACATTTGAAAATTACTTAAGTAAAATTAAAGAAAATGTACCTATACTATCTGTTAAACTGTATCATTACTCTTTTCTTCATTGGTTCCTCAAAAATGATCAGTAATTAAAAATTAAACTTTAAAGTCATATGCTTAAAACATAAACACAGTTGGCAGTAGAGAGGTGCCTAGTCCCTCAGTGGCCAAAGTCTTACAAAGAATGGGTCTTGCTCGGTTACAGCTCATCTCAGCCAGGGTCTGCAATAAACCTCGCTTCACCAGGGAAGTTCCTTTGTTACTCTAAAGTGTCCTCCTCTTGTAGCAGCACAAGATACAGAGAGGTTTATATTTTTTCCCTTCAATTATCTATCTTTTTGAAATTAAAGAGTTTTTTTTTTATCCCAGTCTAAATATGTAATATATACATACCATTTAGTCGTCTCTGGAGTGCTTCTTCCTCTAAGGTAATGATATAAATCTGTTCATCCAGGTCTTCAAGAATCTAAATTTAAAGATAAAACTATTCAACAATGCAACGTTACAAAACTAATGCTTATGAGACCATTTAGGCTTTTTGGTCTATTTATTTTAGATAATGTATTCATTCAAATTTCTAAGAACCCAAAATAAAAAAGCTCCAACTATTTTATTTATAAATTAAATATAAATACTTTAGTATATAACCAAACACATCAAAAGTTATCACAAACCCTATATACATTTAAATTGGATATTTTTAAAGTTTAAGGGATTAAACTAAGGAACTCTTCTCAATGGCCAACAAATGTATGAACTTTAGGGTTTTTTAGTGACGTTCTGAGATGCGGGTTACATGTATGAATTTTTTTATTATTTATTTATTTATTGTTTATTTGTTTGTTTGAGACAGAGTCTCACTCTGTTGCCCAGGCTGGAGTACAGTGGCATGATAATCTCAGCTCACTGCAACCTCTGCCTCCCGGGTTCAAGCAATCCTCCCACCTCAGCCTCCTTAGTGGCTGGGACTACAGGCGCACACCACCATGCTCAGCTAATTTTTGTATTTTTAGTAGAGACAGGTTTCACCGTGCTGACCAGGCTGGTCTTGAACTCCTGACCTCAGGCTATCTGCTTGCCTCAGCCTCTCAAAGTGCTGGGATCATAGGCATGAGCCACCATGCCCGGCCTACATGTATCAATTTTAAACAGTCAAAAAACTAATTACGGTAAATAACTACAGTAAATACACGCCCAAGCCAATATTTTAGAGATAGAAGGAACAGACACCCAGTCCAACATTTGTTTTCTCATTTACATTTACCTACATAATGTCTACAACAAGAAATCCATAAACTACATCAGAAACATGCAATACTTTCCATTTATATCATCTATACGTACTAAAAACGCTCCATGAATATTAAAGATTGGTATTATCAAAATCATCCAATAGATCGAAATCTAGAGAAGGGGTATGTTTACATATAAACCAAGTTATACAACAGTAATTCAAAAAAAAAAAAAACCACACTAATAATTTACCAATTGTATGGGATATTGTCTGCATTGTTAAAAAACCTAAAATTGATTTAATTCTAGTTTTGTTAACATAGCTATCCTTCTGAGAGGATCCTTATTATCTTCCTAGCTGTAGGGAAAATCTGAAAGAAGTCTAGAGCTGCTATCAGTGTTCCATATCTTCACCTTCAAACTACTTACACTCAGCAAAAAAATAAACTGTGAGGAGCTAATGGACAAAAAGATAGAAACCATATATACATCTCCTTTCAGATTTTAAAGTATTTTCAGAAAACAGATTTTCAAATCATGCAATCCCTGTCAGATGTCAAATTTATACAGCTGGTGTGAAATTTATTTGAAGCAATCCAATAATTCCCAGCCTTTCAACAAATCCTTACGGTCCCCTCTGACCTAGCACTGAACTCATCACTGGCACACATACCAACTTGATCCTTGAGAAGCCTGACTTGGAAGGTGAGAAAAAATAAATACTAAAATAATAATCAACAGTAATCAACAAATAAATATACAAACAAATAATGACAAAGAATGACCATCCTATGAGGAAGAAAGCAATAGGAAGAAAAGGGGAAGGGATACCTAAACGGCCAGCCAGCAAGCCCTCTCCAAAGAGGAAACATGTAGGCTGAAAATGCGTGCTACTCCTGAGGAGAAAGAGTGCTACACAGAGAGGATCTACTGGATGCAATGGGTCAGGGGAGAGGAATCCCAGAGAAAACCCACATGTCTGGGACCAGGTCCTTGGGGGCCATCATCCGAAGTTCCTTTCCCATCAACACTTCTCTTCACTTTCTACTATCTGGATCAGAATTGACATTTTTTACTTAAGGTCTAACGCATACAAAATGATTTTTATCTTTCTTATGCAAATCATCCAAGAATTACTTATCACCACTGGTATGTCTTAGGTGAATGCGTGACTGATGTAGTTTGGCTATTTGTCCCTTTCAAACCTCGTGTTGAAATCTAATCCCCTGTATTGGAGGTGGGACCAGGGGGGTATTTAGGTCATGGAGGTGGATCTCTCATGAATAACCGATTTGGTGCTGACCATACAGTAATAACTGAGTTCTTGCTCTATTTGTTCACATGACAGCAGGTTGTTCAAAAGAGTGTGGACCTCTCTCTTGCCTGCTCCCTCTCTTGCCCTGTGACACAAATGCTCCTCGTTCAACTCTCGCCATGATCGGAAGCTTCCTGAAGCACTAGCCAGAGGCAGGTCCCAGTGCCATGCTTCTTGTACAGCGTGCGGAACCATAAGCCAAATAAACCGCTTTTCCTTGTAAATTACTCAGTCTCAGATTTATACCAATGCATAATAGACATGCAGTGGCAATGTGAACAACACACATATATTTGTGTTAAGTGCTTATGAGCACCATCCTCCTTGATTTCTACAACACTCCTGTGAAAAACAGACTGTTCTCATCTCCATTTTATATTCCAAGAAACAGGGTTACCAAAGAAATGTTACGTGCCTTCAAAGCCTATACTCAACTACTATGGGCTAATGGGGGCTTAAATATGGGTAAGACATAGTCCTTGACCTCAAACGGCTTATATTCTAGTGTAGCAGAAGAGATCAGATGAATTTAAAAAATAATTAGAAGATTTGTGAAAGTCATAATGATGGCTTAAATAAAACACTACAAAAGTTCAAAGGAAGAAAAACTATTCCCAGATGGAGAGAAAGAAGTTTTGGCCGGTGTTTTTGATGGCAGTAGCATAGCAGCATCTTATCTGACAGCTTCAACTACCAAAAGAAAGGCATTTCAATCAGAGGAAACTGAAAGCAAAACACAGAAGTGGAGGGGTACAAAGTCCACTCGGCAAGAAAGCGGTTTTACAGGCTGGCGCTTACAGCCAAATAGAATGGCAGAGCAGCCTCTGGTCTGAGAGCAGCCTCTGGTCTGTAACCAGCCTCTTGGGTTCACATTCTGCCCCGTCATAGATCTCTGATCTTGTACAAGCTACTTAATCTTCCCGAAATGGCACTAGTTAAGCCGTAAAATAAGAATACCACTATCTAACTTACAGGTTTGTCATCAGGATAAAATGAAATTATGTGTGTAAAATACAGTGTTTATTGCTAGCATATACAATACCCTCAATTACTCAATAAATAATCTTTATTACTGAATGTTACCAACAAGAAAAGAAACAAAGATAAGACTCTGAGGACACCGTTAATGTTAGAAATGCAAAATGCTTGTTCCCCGTGCCACAAAGAAATAGCACCCAAACATTAATTTTGTCAGCAAGGCAATTTTTATTTCTACAGAAGGCTGAGACTCGCAAACGGAGTAATGGCGAGAGCACACCTGGACGGGAAGGGGAAGGAGTTCTTATTCCTGACCTGGGGCCCTACTGCTGTGTCACTCCCCTACTGGCTAGGGTTGGAACACACAGTCTAAGCTAATTCCGACTGGCTAATTTAAAGAGAGCAGGGGTATGAGCCAGAGTGGCGGGGTGACGAGTCTGGTGGGAAGGACGGTTAGGAACAGGTAATTAAAGGTGACTTAGGTCAGAGCAGGTGACCAGGAGTGACTCAGGTCAAAGAAGGTGACCAGGGGTGAGTCAGGATGGAGCAGGTGACTAGGGAACAGATGTGAACTACTGATAAGGACTGGTGGGAAAGTTGTTTACTGAAACTAGAGGCAAGGGGGAAAACAGAACCAGGAATTTAAACTTTAAAATGGAGAATCAAAGAAGAAGAGAGCTGAACATACTGACATACTGATTCTTTGAAGAGAAACTTGGGGTTCACTATATTTAACATTAATAAGAGACAAGTTAAGGAGAAAAATTAGCTTGGGGAAGGGAGCTAAGTAAGTAGTTTCATTTTATATACGTTGAGTTTTCAGCTCCATGGGTTATTCAATTATAGCACTTAAAATGTACTATAATTTGTTTCCATTGTCTTTTCCTCATTAGAATGAGGCATTTAAAAGTGATGTGGAAATGGCAAGATGGTTTAGGAGCAGAGCATTAATAGAACTTTTGACCAATGATAGAACTTTAAACATTTGCCTATAGTTAGGGGTCAGGAAGCAGAAAAGGAGAAAGAAGACCAAACAAACAAACACACAACAACAACAAATGTAGGAAGGAACTAAATGAATGCAGGAATGCAGTGTCACAGAACCTCCTTACAAGGGAAAGGAATTCCATGACTTGACAGCACGTGTGTGGCACACAAGTATGTTTACAACATTTATATACTTTTTGTAAAATGTATTTATGCATTTTTTATAAATAAAAAATTAAACTTTACCTTTAAAATATAAAAATATTATGATTTTTAAAAATAAGTAAGCATTTATTAAAATAAAAGTATATCCCCTGTAACACTTCCTCAGTATTTTCCCTAAATGAATCATGACAAGGAAGACAAACACATAACTACAACGATTTAGTAAGTATTACTAGTGAGACAGAAACAAAAGGGAACATGAGAAAGGCAAAGAAAGGAGTTTAGTTATTTGTCCTTGAAGAAGCAAGGCAAGGTTCAAAGCTATGTAGACAGCGGAGTTGATATTTGAGCTAGGCCGCAGGAGGCTGCTAGGTGGCTGGAGCAGGTAAGAGGCCTTGGAGGGAAAGAGACAGTCCTGGAGACAGAATGCACAAAGCCTATTCAGAGCACAGCAAGTTCGCTCATGAGCTAGAGTGACAGTAAACAGAGGGACAGCTAGAGGAAAACTTAGCGTGGACCAGGCTGTGAAAGGCTTTGTAACATGTAAGTAGTTTACACTTGAGTTCACAGGCAATGAGGATCCATGAACGTAAGTGACAAATTTCCTAGGTGTAGCTAAGAAATCATTTTTATATAATTAAATATCTGACAAAATAGAGACCAAAGAAAGCGACAAATCATTAGAATTACAATCAACTGAAAATCATTTAAAAACTAATATATAGTGTTTCTAAGATTAAAGGCAAAGTATGGTTCAATTAATCGAGACATAATATGCAGGCAAATTTTCAGAAATATAACCGTTTTATAAATTAAAGCATACATGTAAATTTTGAAACAAAATCAAGGTACTTTTTGATATTAGGCAATGGACACCTAAAATACCTGTAAATATTTGTAAATTTTGTCCTAAAATTTGCTACAGGAATTTTTACCTGTGCGCCTATAGGTAGTATTTTAAAAGCAAAACCAAATTTGGTTTCCAAAGATTGGAAATTTAACCAAAGTTCTATTAAAAAAAAACTTAATAAAACAACAATTTGAGTGATAAATGTACAAAAAATATTCTTCTATTTCTAAGTGCTAGCTCACAATCTAAAAGATGCTCAAATGTAACACATTTATTTAATAAACAAAATGATTTATAATTAAATACTTACTGTTGGCTTCACTAGCAACTGACCCATCACTGTGAACATACGAGAAAGGCCAACTGGTGTACACACTGCAGAAATAAGATCACCAAAAGACAGAAAGCGACATTAGAGAGCTTGGAGAGATAAACAACTAGACCGTAAAAATAAGGGAAATTCAAAGATTATCATTTTAAGAACATTATTCTCTCCAACTGAGATTCTAGTGTTTTGTCAGAGGACTCTTCACCATCATCAATAAACAAGCTAGAGGGGGCCTGTGACGAGGATAGGTGTAATTAGCTCTGAAAGATATGTGACAACAAAAAAAGGCTTAGAATAATATTCAAGATTCTAGCAGTTGAATAACTTAAAATACTTTTGGTTAAAATAAAGAAAAATGAGTAAAGAACAGGTTAAATTTCAAGTATTAATAGGACTGAGAAACAAACAAGAATATCTAAAGGTGACAACCATAGTCTTAAGTCCTTTAAACTACATTTATCTACTTATAACATCCCTGAGATAGGCTGTGATGCTTTAAGTAAAACAAAACAAACTTTTAAAAAACCATGAACTTATCATAATAATTCTACCATTTCCATTTAAAAGTAGAATCTAGCATTATGACAGGTATGGGGATGAGGGTATGGCATGTGTGTATGAGTGTGCATACGGTTTGTGTGTCAGTGTATGTAAGTATGACTGTGTGTGAGTGTGTGAGTGAAAGTGTGTGAGTGTGTGTGTGTATCTGTCCGTCTCACTCTACAACTCGGTAGAAGAGGCTTTCCTTAGAGAACAATAAAAGCATCTTATTATTTCAAAGTTTCCATTTATCAAAATTTATTTGAATAAAAATAGCTAAGGCGAACTCAAAAAAATCTCCAAATAGTTAAGAAATCTCATCAGAAAACTTCCCTGAATTTTCCAGAATAAGGACAACTCTACTTTTCTATTAAGTCTGAAAAATACTTACAGAGAAGTAACAAACATCCCATCAATGATATACAGGAATATAAATAGGGTAGATAGAACTCCCAGAGATCTATTAAAAAAAAGTAAATATATTTTAACAAATCCAAAATATTGCACATTAAGATACAATCAATCTATCTTACGATAAGATAGAGGCTGACTACACCTCACGTAAACATTGTAATTGCCTATTTGAGTTTAAGCCATATAATTTCTAAACTGTACAATAAAAAGATCTAAAATAGAAAACCAAGAAGTAACCCTTTAGCAAAACCTGTTTGGAGGGAGAAAAAAAGTCTCCACGGAATTTGAAGAACAGAAACCAATTAACAACAACAACAGAAAATCTGAAAAGCTGCTTACTTATTCTTCACATATAAAAGAAATAAAACTTCATTTTTAGATAAAGATACCTAAAGATTTCTTAATTCTGTAAATTAACATCAAACATCTTTGTTAACTATACAAAGAATTATTTAAATGTTTTTAAAATTGAGTGTGTAATTATATCCCAAACTATAGTTTCCAGTAAAGAAACTGGCTAAAACAAGGAAATCCATACCATATAAAGATTCCATGCTTGCAGCATCATTGTCAATGAGTGCTGAAGCTACCCACACTATCCCAAGAATGAGTAATGCAAGAAGAAGAAGCATGACCAGAGTCTCTAAAATGCGGGCCCGGATTCCCTGAAAAATACAGTAGAAATATAATTTTAGTATTTTACTTCACTTCATGAACAATAAGGTTTCTGCCTATATGAAAGCATAAAATAATCTCTTGGAAGGAGAAGAAATTTATATTTATGAACAGGAAAAATACACTAAGTACCTATAGTTTACAATGTTTAGACTGACTTTTCAAAATTATGGAAAATATTATCAAGCTTGGATAAAACAAAAAAAAAACTTCATAAAAAACATCTGCAGAGCCATTTTTAACAATTAATTACTTTCCTAACACTTTCCACTAACAAAGCAGATTAATGAATTTCTATCTGTGATTCTAATCAAGGGAATAGAAGGCTAATTATGGCATAGAGCCAGACAGTCCAGTGAGCACTGAACTTGGGGTGCCACAATGCTCCGAGCTGCTGGAGAGTGCGGGCTCTCTCTAGCATGGACTCTGGCGCTCCTCACAGCCTCCGGAGCCCTCTACTGTGCCGCTGAAGAACTGTCATTGCAACCCAGCATTATAAACTATAGAGATACTGCTTTTACCAATTCTATATGATGCTTTTCTTCACATTCTATAGAATTCTCATTAATCCATGAGACAAGAATACAATAATATAATCATTATGCACAATTTTGTTTTAAATGCAAAACAAATTCTGACCTCAGGACCAAACTAAAGGCCAGACTTTTAAAACTTAACACCTGCAGAGTAAGACAAAAACAGAAACTTCTTCTACTCCCCAAAAAGTCACCAAATGATTGAATCTGCAGCTATAAGTTAAAGGTTCATGTTGATATTTTGCACTGCAATGCACTAACCTACAATTATCTAATACAACCAACAAAATTATAAATACATCCATATTTCTCAATAAATCATGTAATCTCATTCCACATTTAACATAAAAATGAGTTATAAAATTCCAAAACATACACTTATTTCAATTTTGTCCTAAGTATTACTTTCTAATTTCTGAATTGCAGGAATAGGCACCCAGTTCTTCAAATTCAATAGAAAGGAAAGAAAACGTCCTAAAAGCATGGAGAAGTATACCTAGCCCTAAATGATGACCTCTGAGGTGAAGTGGCTTTTTCTTGCTAGTCCTTCAACAACATCGCAGACTTGCCACAGGGCTGCACTTGGCAAGTTTAAAACACCTCCTCAAATCTGAGAGTCAGCTCACCTTAAGTGTTCATAGCACGGGAGGCCAGTGAACCAGAATGAATCAGGCTGGTATTTAACACATGAGATCTCATAGAAAGCAGCTATTAATCACAGGAGATGAAATGTGAATAGTCACAAAACACACTACAACAAAACACACTACTACTTTGCTGAAGAGTCCTCTGAACTTCCACTTCACAACTTCCAAACTATTCAAGATGCTGATATGGTTTGGTTGTGTCCCCACCCAAATCTCATCTTGAATTGTAATCCCCATAATCCCCATGTGTCGTGGGAAGGACCCAGTGGGAGGTAACTGAATTATGGGGGCAGTTTCCCCCACGCTGTTCTCATGATAGTGAGTGAGTTCTCACGAGATCTGATGTTTTATAAGCGTCTGGCATGTCCCCTGCTGGCATTCATTCTCTCTCCTGCCACCCTGTGAAGAGCTGCCTTCTGCCATGATCACAAGTTTCCTGAGGCCTCCCCAGCCATGTGGAACTGAGAGTGAATTAAATCTCTTTTCTTTATAAATTACCCAGTCTCAGGTATTTTTTCATAGCAGTGTGAGACAGATAACAGACTAATACAGATACCAAAACATAATCTACCACCTGTAACAGTGACTTCTCTCTTCCTTTCTTCCTCCTCCCCTCCTTTTCTCTCTAAAATCCTTTTTATTACACATTAAATATTTTGTGGAAAGCCCATCAATAAACGGACAAAAGGAGATAAAATTTTATCGTTGTTCTAGTGTTTGTGTTACACTCTCTCAATTCTGTCTTTCCTTGCCTCCAACCAGCCCCTAAGAAATACATGAACTAAAGGGTGGGGCTCCCAAAACAAGTCACGTATGCATTATACCTGTAATATATATGAACTAAACAGTGGAACAGCGTCAGAAGTGTTATGATATAGGAACTACACAGTGGTAGCTCCTTAGAACCGTTTAAAACCCACTGTCCAAAAGAAGTTATAATTGTCACGTTAAATAATTATAACACTGTAACAGTAAGTATAATTTTTAGGATGATAACCAATGTTGGGAAATCAATCACCATAAAATTTACAGACATCCTCTGATATTTTGGTAAGAACTATTTCTTAGCAATTAAACTTGTTTTCTTCAGATATGTGCCTATGTGCTGGGAGACAATGTTCCATGGGTCTCTCACATTTCTGTGCATCCCAAAAGCAGAGGCAGGGACAGATCTTATTTGGAACTGCCTTCTTAAGGTTTGTACAGCAGACGGCCTTGGGATTTAGAGAGAGTATATCTCTGAAGCAAAGGACAGGTTTGTTTACTGTCTGGTAGCACAATGTTCACCTCCTAGCAAAGGTTAGACAGAGTTGCTTGCAGCCCGATATAAATATGGTGAGTTCCCTAGCTGTGATACAGGTCCACTGTGGGGCTTGGGGTCAAGGGGAACTGGCACCAAAAGGAAGCCTGTGCACTTGGTTATGTGCTGCGCATAACCAAGTCCTTTGTCTCCGACCCAGACATCTCATGTTTACAACCACCATCCATGAAACTGGGAGACTAACTTGTTAGTTTGCAAGCAGAATAAAATCTCAGACCCTTCACAGTTCTTGATGGTTTTTGGTGACAAGGATAGAAGACTAACAGACGGCTTTCTGGAAAAGAGAGGGGCCCATGCAGATTGGCTTAAGGGATATGAGAAGACTCCTGGGATCTATTAACAGTAGTTAGTGCGCGCACCCAAGTGGTGGGCAAGCAGGAGGAGCAGGGACCCCGAGCAGTGCTAGCTGCTGGCGACAGTCTGCAGGCTGAGGTAGGTAGTGAGGCTGAGCCCACTGCTGGCTAGGTTGTTAGTCCCTCTCCTCTGAGCGGAAGCAGGAAGGAATGTCATCATGATGGCATTCCTTGAAATGCCATCATTTCAAGCGAGCCCAGCAACACCGCTAAAAGATACTGTGGGTACAGTTGCTCAATCAAGGAGTCCCAGAGCTGAATAAACAGTGTCAGGAATGAGGCTACAGACCTATGCCTAAACTGATGTCATTACAAATATGGTTGAGCCATGAGTAGCCACTTGCCGCTCAAAAAGAAAGGCGCCTTGCGATGTGGGCCAGTCACTTTTGCCATGTTCCTTCATCTGTCCTCCCCCTACTCGGACCTCAGATGCTTAGGAAAAAAGATGATGGGGTAAAGTGGGGGTCTCCCTGTCCTTCAGGGGAGTAAAAGCCGTACAGAGCCCCCTGAGCGTGCAGGGGAACTTCAGGAAGGAGAGGGACTCTAACTCAGGGCTCTGCTGAGTACAGCAGCCCACGTCACCATCCTACCTCGTCCTTCACAAAGGACTGTGAGGTGACTGCACGGAAATGTTGGTGAACAATGACAATTTTTTTCTAAATAAAGAGAAATATAAATAATGATATATATAGTTATAAACTAAAATGCAATGCCAAAAAATATTTTTGAAAGAGAAGTCATTTAATAATAATTTCTGATTATCTTATACATAAAGAAGTAGACATTTAGATGAGAAAAAAAGAGTTAAAGAAAAAATTTCATTTTAAATAGGGGTCATTTAAAATGATAGTATTTCACTTTTTATTGACAATAGAGATTAAAGTTAAATAATGCTATTAAAAACTTCTTACCACTAATCTTATTAGTATCAAAATAACAAAACTAGTAACAGTAATAGTAACTAGTATCAAAAGTAGTATTACTAAGATATTAGAAAATAGAACAAAAAAGTAATAGTTAATATAGTAAAAAACGGAAAACAGGTTTAGCAAAATATTAACAAACATAACAAATTATATAAAATACAAAAACAGGAAATGATAAAAACCAAATATATCTACTATAACTATATATACAAATTAGGTCAAAAACCAAAATTAACTGTCTAAGACCTATCAAAACTAAAGTGATACTAAAAGTGAAAATGATTAAAAAATTATGGTTTAATATTTAAAAAATGTAACAGGAATCTGGTTTAAATATAGAAGAATGCAAAACAAAAAACATTAAATGGGATAAAGTAGGACATTTTATACTGATGAAATTTACTATCCACTATATTATTATATTTTTAGATTAACTGATGAGTACACAGGGCTTCATTGTCATTATTCTTCATACTATATTTAAATAAATAGAAAATCGGACTGGGCGCAGTGGCTCACACCGGTAATCCCAGCACTTTGGGAGGCCGAAGCGGGTGGATCACTTGAGGTCAGGAGTTCAAGACCAGCATGATGAAAGCCCATCTCTACTAAAAACACAAAAATTAGCTGGGCCCAGTGGTGGGCACCTGTAATCCCAGCTACTAGGGAGGCTGAAACAGGAGAATCGCTTGAACCTGGGAGGCGGAGGCTGCAGTGAGCCAAGACTGTGCCACTACGCTTCAGCCTGGGCGACAGAGCAAGACTCGGTCTCAAAAAAACAAAAAACTAAATAAATAAATAAAATAGAAAATCTTTATTCATTACATCTACATGTTTACGCAAATTTGATATTAATAAGAAATTCATTTAAAATTTTAAAAATAAAAAATTCCTAAGTATGCGTCCATTGTGATGAGCTGCCACTCCTCAGTAATACCATCAGCTTCGGAGGCAGCCGAAGGTCAGAGAGCCCAGCCTTGACATTAGAGGGCCTCAGGGCACTGAGGGCCTAACTGGGTGGTTTGGCTTCAGCGGTGGATGAGGAAATAGGGTTTCCCCCAGGAGGTCTCTGCCACTTTTTCACACGAAACTTTGATGCCAGGTAGGGCCAGGCAGGTTGAGCTCTAGGACAGACCATTGTTATTTGGCCAGGAGGCCTGTTAAGCCTCTTCCGTTTTACTGGGCATGGAATCTAAGTTGCTCCACCCCAGAAGCGGGATGCCAGGCTAGAGAGTCACATGGCCCCACAGGCTGGGCAATCCATTTCAACAAGGGCTGAGCAGATTCACTGCCGTCCGTTCTCAGGAGTCCGCTCGCAGGCAGTGGCAGCCAGGAGAGGCACTGTTATTTCAGGAATTGGTCTCATGGAGTACTTGGGAGCTATTAAGTCTCTCACAAAAGTTGTGATATTAGCGTCTCCTCCTGGGGCCCTATACTGTTTATATTGGGCCAAAGGGAGGGCACAGTCCCTGAGGCCAAGCATGCATAGTACGATCATGTAAAACATGAATACCAATTTAATAGAGTCAGCAGTACAAGCTACACCACAAACGGAAGAAGCCCAAAGACCCTACTCAAAAGGTCACCTGACGCCAGGCTCAGTAGCTCACACCCGTAATCCCAGTGCGTTAGGAAGCTGAGGCAGGAAGATAACTTAAGGTCAGGTGTTCAAGACCAACCTAGCCAATACAGTGAGACTCTGCCTTTACGGGGAAAAAAAAAAATGTTTAACAATTAGCTGGGCACAGTGGTTCATACCTGTAATCCTAGCACTTTGGGAGGCCAAGATAGAAGGATTGCTTGAGCCCAGGAGTCCAAGGCTGCAGTAAGCTATGATGATACCACTGCACTCCAGCCTGAGCAACACGGCGAGACCTATTTGGTTTTTTTCGGTTTTTTTAAAAAAGGTTTGAGTCTTGCCCAAACCTTATCGGTTGAATTCAGTGTTTTTCCTACTGTGGGAATGCTGACCAAGGAGTGCCATATGTGCCTGACTCAGGGTCTACAGCAACAGCCGCCAGGAGATGATCTCCTGTGGGAGTGTGGGGAGTGCCGGTAGGAAGGGGGCAACTGGTAGGCACTTATCCTCCTTGGTCCCTCACTCCAAGGTCAGTAGATGGGTACCCATGCTATGTCCTTTGCCAAGTACCCACTGGTGTCCAGCTAGCACCGTGACCTGTAGATCTGTTCTTTCTGCCTTGTGCAGACAGCCATGCTCCGCCCTGAAATTCTGCTATGTTCAGCCACTCCTCCACCCACAGCCTCAGCCCCATCACCATGCTATGTCTGCACAGTGCTATTAGGCAAAGTTTTGCATCACTTTTGCTTTGAGGGCCACCCACGGATACTCATCAAATGAATTTCTGATGTTTGCGTCCACTCCAAGCTCTACATTGGATGGCAAGGCCCTCACTGCCGACACGGCTCATTTCAGGACTGAGACCCCTTGACTCAGCAGCCCCACCAATAATGCCTTCTGACTGGAGCTGGGAGCTTACTGCCCTGCTGTCACACCAACATTCCTTCCTCTTACAACAGGAGAGGGGTGAGAGACAGGCAAAGCACCATTCAGACCCATTACAGGTAGGAGCAATGTAATTACCAGGGGCCTTTCCTCCTCCGCCTCCCTCTCACCACTGAGTTGAGTATATCCACCACCAGATCTGAAGAGTCTTTCCATATCACTAAACCTGGAATGCAAGGTCCTTGTTCCTCCTCTTCACCATCCAATCTCATTGCCAAAACTGTCAGGTCTGGGGTCCGGTTCTATCCCTACAAATCAATAAGTTAGCCTGTCGCAGTTACATGGATGCTAGCAGGAGACACAAGACTCCTGGATCGGAAGCAAAGGATTTTATTACTCCGGGTACAGCAAGCAGCATGAGTGTCAGCATGTCACTTCCTCGGCTCCAAAGTCTTATGGATGGAAGTCGCACATGTGACGGATCTGTGCAGCAGCGAAAGAACAGTGAGCATGGGAAATCCACTGTTTCCATAGCATGTGGTAATAAGCCCGGCTGCTCTGTGGCCCAGAGGGAGCCATCACTTCATCCCTCAAGTTTGCTCAGAAGAAACACAACCCTAACAAATGGCCCAGGGAAAGAGCAGTCAGGACCTCATAGTCTTGGCACACCTAGAAAGAAAACGCAAGAATGCTCAGGGCCCACGCAGACTGCCTCTCCTAACACACCTCTCCATCAGTCTGTGACTGCCCAAGAATGAAAAAATATTAACAATGATACATAGCATCTGAAAAATAATTAACAAGGTTGATTTAATAAACTTAAAGTAATCCCTTATAGGGAATATACCTCTATTTCAATCACTAAAGAAAATTTACAAAAATGAATTTGAGGCCGGGCGCAGTGGCTCACGCCTGTAATCCCAGCACTTTGGGAGGCTGAGGCGGGCAGATCACGAGGTCAGGAGATCGAGACCATCCCGGCGAACATGGTGAAACCCTGTCTCTACTGAAAATACAAAAAAATCAGCCAGGCGTGGTGGCAGCGCCTGTGGTCCCAGCTACACGGGAGGCTGAGGTGGGAAGATCACTTCAGCTCAGGAGTTTGGGGTTACAGTGAGCTATGATCGCACTAGTGCACTCTAACCTGGGCAACAGAGTGAAATCCTGTCTCAGAAACAAATAAATAAAACAAAATAAAACAAGAAATTAAAGTAAGTATAATAAAAAAGTAAAAAAGTAGGAAAAATAAATCAAAGAATTCAGAATTCAAAAGAATTCTGATAAACGTCTGGTTAGAAAAATCAAGAAAATAAAGTAGCAAAAACACATTAGAAATAAGAAAAATATAATCAAGACATAAAATTTTTAAAAGAATACCAAGTATAACTGTCAATAAATGGAAAAACAAATGACTTGAAGAACTAGAAAACCAAGAGCAAACCAACCCCAAAGCTAGCAGAAGACAAGAAATAAATAAAATCAGAGCTGATCTGAATGAAATAGAGACACAAAGAACCATATGAAAGATCAGTGAAACCAGGAGTTGATTCTTTGAAAGAACAAATAAGGTAAATAGACTGCTAGCTAGACTAATAAAGACAAAAAGAAGATCCAAATAATCACTATCAGAAATGACAAAGAGGGCATTACCACTGACCCCACAGAAATACAAAAAACCATCGGGGACTATTACGAACACTTCTATGCACACAAACTAGAAAACTTACAAGAAATGGATAAACATACAAACATTCCGGGAAACATACAACCTCCCAAGACTGAAACGGGAAGAAATTCAAACCCTGAACAGAAGAATAATGAGTTCTGAAACTGAATCTGTAATAAAAAGTCAACTGACTAGAAAACACTCAGGATCAGACAAATTCATGACCGAATCCTATCAAATATTTAAAGAACAGCTGGTACCATTCCTGCTGAAACTATTCCAAAACTTTAAAAATGAAGGATGCCTCCCTAACTCATTCTATGAGGCCAGCATCATTCTGATACCAAAACCTGGCTAAGACACAAAAAGAAAAAGAAAACTTCACACCAATATTCTTGATAAACTTAGAAGCAAAATCCTCAACAAAATACTAGCAAACCAAATCCACCAGCACATCAAAAAGCTAATCCACCATGATCAAGTGGGCTTTATCCCTGGGATGCAAGGTTGGTTCAACACACTCAAATCAATAAATGTGATTCATCACATAAACAAAACTAAAAATAAAACCACATGATTGGCCAGGCATGGTGGCTCACGCCTGTAATCCCAGCACTTTGGGAGGCTGAGGCAGGTGGATCACGAGGTCAGGAGTTCAAGACCAGCCTGACCAAGGTGAAACCTCATCTCTACTAAAAATACAAAAATTAGCCAGGCATGGTAGCACACGCCTGTAATCCCAGCTACTCATGAGGCAGAGGCAGGAGAACCCCTTGAACCCGGGAGGCAGAGGTTGCAGTGAGCCAAGATTGCGCCACTGCACTCCAGCCTGGGTGACAGAGTGAGACTTCGTCTCAAAAAAAAAAAAAAAAGAACCACATGATCATCTCAACAAATGCAGAAAAAGCTTTCTATAAAATTCAACATCCCTTCATGTTAAAAACTCTCAACAAACTAGGCTTTGAAGGAACACACCTCAAAATAATAATAAGAGCCATCTTTGACAAACCCACAGCCAGTATCATACGGAACAGGCAAAAGCTGGAAGCGTAGCCCCTTGAGAACACCGTAACAAGACAAGGATGCCCATTCTCACCACTCCTATTCAGCATATTAGTGGGAAGTCCTGGCCAGAGCAATCTCGCAAGAGAAAGAAATAAAAGGCTGGGTGTGGTGGCTCACATCCATAATCCCAACACTTTGGGAGGCCAAGCTGGGTACATCACCTGAGGTCAGGCGTTTGAGACCAGCCTGGCCAAGATGGTGAAGTCCCACATCTACTAAAAATAAAAAAGTTAGCTGGGCGTGGTGGCAGGCACCTGTAGTACCAACTACTAGGGAGACTGAGGCAGGAGAATAGTTTGAACCCAGGAGGCAGAGGTTGCAGCAAGCCGAGATTGGGCCACTGCACTCCAGCCTGGGCAACAAAAAAAGAAGAGAAGAGAAGAGAGGAGAGGAGGGGAGAGGAGGAGCATTCAAATAGGAAGAGAGGAAGTCAAATTATCTGTTTGTAAACGACATAATTTTATACCTAGAAAATCCCATAGTCTCTGCCAGAAAGCTGCTGGATCTGTCAAACAATGCCAGCAAAGTTTCGGGATATAATATCAATGTACAAAAATCAGTAGCACTTCTATACACCAATAACATCCAAGAATGGCCACAAAAAAATAAAATAAACCTAGAAATACAGCTAGTCAGGGAGGTGAAAGGCCTCTACAACAAGAATTACAAAACACTGCTCAAGGAAATCAGAAATAACACAAATAAATGCAAAAACATTCCATGTTCATGTTAGCAGGAAGAATCACTGCTAAAATGGCCATACTGCCCAAAACAATTTAGAGATTCAATGCCACTCCTACCAAACTACCAATGACGTTCTTCACAGAATTTTTAAAAACTACTCTAAAATTCATATGGAACCAAAAGAGCCCATATAGTCAAAGCAATCCTAAGCAAGAAGAACAAAACTGGAGGCATCACACTACCCAACTTCAAACTATACTACAAGGCTACAGTAAACCAAAAGAGCACGGTACTGGTATAAAAACAGAACAGATACATAGATCAATTGGACACATAGATCAATAGAGAGCCCAGAAATAAAGCCACACACCTACAACCATCTGATCGTCAACAAAATCAACAAAAACAAGCAAGCGGGAAAGGACTCCCTCTTCAATAAATGGTGCTGGGATAACTAGCTAGCCATAAGCAGAAGATTGAAACTGGATCCCTTCCTTACTCCATATACAAAAATCGGTTCAAGATGGATTAAAGACTTAAATGTAAAACCTAAAACTGTTAAAAACCCTGGGAAAAAAACCTAGGAAATACCATTCTAGACAGAGGCCCTGGCAAAGATTTCATGATGAAGACACCAAAAGTAAAACAAAAACAAAAATTGACAAAACGGACCAAATTAAACTAAACAGCTTCTGCACAGCAAGAAACAAGCAAACAAACAAACAAACCTACCAACAGAGTAAACAACAAGTTAAAGAAAAGGAGAAAATATTTGCAAACTATGCATCTGACAAAGGTCTAATATCCAGAATCTATAAGGAACTTAAACACATTAATATGCAAAAACAACCACACTAAAAAGTGGACAAAGAACAGGAAGAGACACTTTTCAAAAAAAGAAATACATGCAGCCAACAAGCACATGAAAAAAATGCCAACAACACTAATCATTAGAGAAATGCAAATCAAAATCACAACGAGACACCACCCCGGCCGGGCACGGTGGCTCATGCCTGTACTTGGGAGGCGGAGGCAGGCGGATCACGAGGTCAGGAGATAGAGACCATCCCGACTAACACAGTGAAACCCCGTCTCTACTGAAAAAATACAAAACAATTAGCTGGGCGTGGTGGCAGGCGCCTGTAGTCCCAGCTACTAGGGAAGCCGAGGCAGGAGAATGGCGTGAAACCAGGAGGCGGAGCTTGCAGTGGACCGAGATGGCGCCACTGCACTCCAGCCTGGGCGACAGAGCGAGACTCCGTCTCAAAAAAAAAAGAGAGAGAGAGAAGAAAGAAAGAGACACCACCTCCTACCAGTCAGAATTTCTATTATTAAAAAGTCAAATAAACAACAGATGCTGGTGAGGTTGTAGAGAAAAGGGAATCCTCATATACTGCTGGTGGGAATAAAAATTAGTTCAGCCATGTAGAAAGCAGTGTGGCGATTTCTTAAAGAACTTAAAACAGAACTACCATTTGATCCAGTAATCCCATTATTGGGTATATACTCAAAGGAATATAAATAATTCTAACATAAAGATATATGCACTCATATGTTTACTGCAGCACTATTCACAATAGCAAAGGCATGGAATAAACCTAAATGCTTAAGGGTAGACTGAATAAAGAAAATGTGGTACATATACACCATGGAATACTATGCAGCCATAAAAATAAATGAGATCGGCCAGGTGCGATGGCTCACGCCTGTAATCCCAGTGCTTTGGGAGGCTGAGGTGGGCAGATCATCTGAGGTCAGGACCAGTCTGGCCAACATGGTGAAACCTCAACTTTACTAAAAATACACAAATTAGCCGGGTGTGGTGGTGGGCGCCTGTAGTCCCAGCTACTCGGGAGGCTAAGGCAGGAGAATCACTTGAACCTAGGAGGCAGAGGTTGCAGTGAGCCACGATTGTGCCATTGCATTCCAGCCTGGGTGACAAGAACAAGACTCCATCTCAATAAAAAGGAATGAGATCGTGTCTTTTGCAGCAACATGTATGGAGCTGGAGGCCACTGTCCTAAGCGAACTAATGCAGGGACAGAAATCCAAACACTGCATGTTCTCCCCTATAAGTGGGAGCTAAACATTGAGTACACATGGACACAAAGAAGGGAACAACAGACACTGGGGCCTACTTGAAGGTGGATGGTGGGACAAGGGGAAGGATCTATCTATCTAACAGGTACTATGCTTATAACCTGGGTGACGAAGACAAGCACGGTGGCTCACGCCTGTAATCCCAGCACTTTGGGAGGCCCAGGTGGGTGGATCACTTGAGGTCAGAAGTTCAAGACCAGCCTGGCCAACATGGTGTAACCCCATCTCTACTGAAAATACAAAAATTAGCTGGGTGTGGTGGCACCCGCCTATAATCCCAGCTACTCAGGAGGCTGAGGCAGGAGAAGCACTTGAACCTGGAAGGTGGAAGTTGCAGTGAGCCAAGATCAAGCCACTGCAATCCAGCTCGGGCAACAAAGCGAGACTATGTCTCAAAAAAAATTAAAAATGAAGATCTTCCTAAACAATTTTACCAACTATTTTAAAAGATCACACATGTACACATACACTTACAAACTAAACAACCTCCACCTCTAATTGTAAAAAACAGATGAATGAATTATTATACTTCCATAGCATAAGACATTATATCTTAAATCATGGGGAATGTTCATAATATAATCTTACTGCATGCACAGAATGACCTATTTTTAAAAATACATTTAGAAAAAATATGTGAATATGTATAATTAAGTCTTATCTCTAGAATTACAATTACAGGGAATAATTCTTCCATTATACTTTACGCTTTTCTGGTTTTTTCTGAGTTTTTTAGAGTGAGTGTGTATGACTTACGTAATAAGAGTACCAACTAATGTTGTTTTTAATTTTTAATTTTTTCTTAAAAGAAGTAACTTCCAAGAGATTGGAACTCAAAAAAGCTTTTAAAAAATATGTCTGAATTCAGCATACTAAGCTGGTTAAGAGCCCCAACGCCAGCAGTAAATTGCTTAGGTCCAAATCCTGGTTCCACCACTGTATAACCTCGGGCAAATTACTAAGCTTTGCTGTGCCTCAGTTTCCTCCTGTGTGAAATGAGGATATTAACAGCACCCCTACCTCATAGGGTTGTTAGAAAGATCAAATGAGTATTTTATATATATGAGTTTTATATATTTTTTATATATGTAAATTATATATTTTTATATATATATGCTTAGGACACTATCTGGTGCTTAGTAAACGCAATGTAATGGTTCATTATAATGACTCAAATTATTACGTTTGTCTCTGAAATCTCCAAGGCTTGGGAGTTCACATATCATTTGTGTTTTTA